>NC_143427.1:8905000-9208928 GCF_059467195.1 Physcomitrium patens | reverse complement strand
TTGTGCCATTAAATATATCCTTAAATACATCTATAAGGGCCATAATTGCATTATCATGCAATTTAAAAACCAACAAGTTGAGATCAAAGAATATTTGGAAGTAAGATACATTGGAGCTCCGAAGGCTATTTGGAGACTTTTTAATATGTGGATCCATGAAAAAATGCCAAATATTGTTCATTTGGCCGTTTATCTTCTAAAAATATATTAAGTGGTATATGACCCAAATGACAAGGTAGCAGCAATTTTAGAATGTGCTGAAAGATAAAAGATAATATTAACTTTATTTTTTGAAATATATTTAGCAATTGCAATGGTAAGTTAATATACATACTAATATTTTTCACAATATTTTTTTTGGCATAAGACCAGAAGGATGTAAACATTAAAAAAATATAGATTTGTTATTGAAAGATTATATTTTGTAAATCTTGCAATAGAAGAAAGTCATTATTTTAGGCTTCTATTAATATACATTAAGGATCCATAATTATTTAAGTACTTAAAGACTATTCATAGAATCTCTTATACAACATTTAAAAGTGCATGTGCAGCTTTAGGATCACTTGAAGATGATGGAGAGTGGCAACAATGTTTGGAAGAGGCATCAAGAATACAAACTAGGTCTTAATTAAGGGCATTATTTGCTATTATGCTATTACATAAAAATCCGCTAAATCCATTAAACCTATGAGAAAGATTTTAAAAAAACCTCTTAGATAATTTCAATGCCCGTTTGCAAAGAAAATATAAAATTAGCAATCCAATGGAAGAATAGATTAAGGATTTTGAACTTTTTTTTTGGATAAGATTTTTCAAGACTTTGATAGAACACTTATAATTTTAGTTTCTAAGTGATAGTTTCTTCCGATGCTATTACCAAGAAATAATTGGAATGCAATAATTGAGATTGCTCATTTTACTTATTCCAAATTAATCTAATGGAAATAAACCCGTATATGGAGATTCAAATAAGGAGAATGACTAGTTGCTTAAGCATTCACATTAGGATCATACAATCTATTACCTCCTGAATGTATCGTCTCTATTTTCAATATCTGAACATACGAGGAAACTATAATCTCCTCCTTCACCTTATCAGTCTCTTCCTTACATCAATTTAGTCATACCAATAACTGCTATTTCTACCAATATATTCATCTTCGTAATCTCCAATTGTAATACTATGCCCTCACAGCTTTCAACATACAATTATCCTCATTCCACTCACTGGAATTCTTCACACAGAACTACCATTCACATTATGATGTTTCACACAAACACAGACTCATTCTCTCTACTGAACTACAATCAAATTTTAGCATTCAATCTTTCTTCTTCTCAAATAATACCAATCACATTTCCATTCCATAATTCACTTCACAATATTCAAAAATTCTCAATCCTCTTATTCAAAGAAAATAACAAACAAAAGAAAAGAGGCAGCACCAAGCTTACCCCGGCTCACGACTATCATAGCGATGGCACCTTAATTAACTTCTACAACTCCTATATACTTTCCCTTGATTCTTTAGATTCTAACCGTAATTCTATAATTAACCACTTTTAGGAACTAAATCACTCATCCGTCCTCCTAAATTTCCTATTATATGGACTATTAATATATTTTATCAATATCTTTCAAAAACAAATTAATATCTATTCTACATAGTCCCACTTCTATCTTTGTAGCATCTTCACAAATACTCAATTGATACCTATCTAAAAATTATCTAACAAAAATCTATAAAAATTGCGATCCCTCTAGCCTATCTAATTAATCAATTGTCGCAGTATTTGTTATTGGTTCCACCGATTCTGGTTCCAACTGCAAATCTTCGTCCTCCTCCAATCCTTCCATCGGCTCCTGCCTCAACTAAGCTGAAAGGTCTTCATTATACTCGCCAAGTTCACGGACTTGAATTTCTAATTTCAGGATCTAGGCATCTCTCAATTCCAACTGGCGTTGAAAGTCACTCCTCTCTTCTGGAACTTTGAGAATTGAAAATGTCAATACTTGTGCTTGACCAATATTGACTAAATCCTCTGCCAATCTTGTCACCTCGGCATTCATAGCCTCAATTTTAGCCCTTAACCGCTTCGCTGTCGTATTATAACACGAGTATACCATGAAAATATTAAGAAAGGGGACTTTTATTAATGTTCAGTTACCTCGAATATTGAGAGCAATGACTGATTCTAGTGCCAATATTCAGGGGCCAGTTCAGACACCTCATCACAGTCGGTCAGGGCACACTTAGTAGTAACAAAATGCTCCGTTCGAGTCTAATAGTGGGAGTCAACAGAATTGAAAGGACTAAATCGATGACTGAGTGAGCCTTACACGAAGGACCAATTTGACCCAATTACGGGAACATCCAGGTCTTACTATGGGGCTCTTAGCCAATATGAGACCTGAATTGGTCGGGCGACTTAATGTGGTCCCGATTACAGGGATTTCCATTTCGTTTCAGGCTGTCCTGTTCTCTGTGCCATTTCAGAGAACGTTGTTTCCGGAAAAAAGAATCTTTTAAAAGGCAAAAAATGGAGGAAAAAGCTCTGACAACGAAACGAATTTTGGATCCAAGACGGAAGATTGAAGAAATTCAGAGGCTAGGGTTTGAAAGAGGAGAGAATTAGGATTAAAGGGGAAGATAGGTTAAGAAATGAAAGGGTCGGAGAGCTAGCTTCATGCTTCGGGAGGGGAGAAAAAGACAGAGAATTGGGATTTTTTTCTTCATAGGGTTTTGAGAAGACTGAGGCAATCGTTGCTGAATAGTCGATGTGTTGTACGAGTGAATTGGAATTTTAATGAAGTGGGTGTGATTACTCTTGACTATTTTGTGAAATCGAAGTTACTTCTGTGATTGAAGAATTAAAAGGGTGTTTATAGGATTGAGTATGCGCAGTGAATGAAATTTTTTGGTTTAATCTAACAAGAGAGTCAGTGGATATAAGGTCGTGAGTATATAGCGGTATCGGAGATTAGCAGATTGGGCTGTTTGGGATTCTCTGTAACGTCTATAGACCTATCGGCTAGGGCAAAAAGGATTTCGGCGAATAGTCAAAGGACATCCGTATAGATTTACCGTATATTCTTGTAATTGTTTATATTCCAACAGTCAAAAACTGATAGACTACTTAAATATTAGCGAATCTCTATACTACCTTCTACAGCCAGACGCTTGGTGCATTCTCAACAAGGAAAGGACATAATACGACAATGTGACAACAGCGTATGCTCCATATTTTTTGTATCAACAACAAGCGTTAACTATGGCATAGATATCAATAATGCCAGCTCTAAAAGATTCCATTGAAACCTTGTTATTGAATTTGACGAAGAAAATGGAGGAAATGACTCTCAATATGACCAAAGATAAAATATAAGAGGCAAAAGTCTACCAATACTAAGACCAATGTATGGTGTAGTAATTGTAAGGGCCACAGTCATTCTGTAACAGAATGCCCCTCACCCTCACAAATAATAGGCCATATTGTGTGATTGAAGGATTTTCTAATAGATTTGTTCAATTGGAGGATTTCATGGGTCATCGATTCAGTACCCGTATTAACGGGAACCGATTACGATTATATCATACATAAAACTCGAGACAAGTTTTCAATTTCTGGAAGAAGTCACGTCAAATATACTTAGAATAGAGCTAATTATGTGCGTTAGGATGTAGAGGCGGCTGAAAGGATAGTTAGTAATTACTAATGTGTCAGATAGGAAGGAGGTGAGAAATGGACAATAGGGATAATATGTTGTCGTTATCACCACTAGGTGAAAGAATAAGAGTGGGGCACCCATTTACGGTCATTCTCAGGTGTCACATTCTGATATTGTTTCTTTTTGGTGTTACAATTTTGGAAGATATCAGAGCAGACGCGAAGAATTGAAGAGCAAGAACGGACCATCCAAATGAATGCAAAATCCATGCTCCTATTGGAGCAAAAAATTGGGGAACAATAAGAAGCTTCGAACAAAGAAAGAGAACGCATGGTGGAGACCCACAGGCAAGAACTATTCCGAGCTCGCAGTCATTCAATTTTGGAATTAGAAAAAGTGAAGGGTCAGTTGGTAATGGAACAAGAAAAGGTCGAGTTATTGGTGCAAGAGAAATTGGTATTGAGTGACCAATACAAATATGAAACGGTGTCGTATTACGTGCTTTTCTGCTCGAGAACGCACCAGGCTTCTGGATGTAGAAGGTAGTATGGAGATTTGCTAATATTCAAGCAGCTTTTTTCTCCTCCCAAAGCATGAAGCTAGCTCTCCGACCCTTTCATTTCTTAACCTATCCTCCCCTTTAATCCTAATTCTCTCCTCTTTCAAACCCTAGCCTCTGAATTTCTTCGATCTTTCGTCTTGGATCCGAAATTCGTTTTGTTGTCAGAGCTTTTTCCTCCATTTTTTGCCTTTTAAAAGGTTCTTTTTTCCGGAAACAACGTTCTCTGAAATGGCACAGAGAACAGGACAGCCTGAAACGAAATGGAAACCCCTGTAATCGGGACCACATTGAGTCGCCCGACCAATTCAGGTCTCATATTGGCTAAGAGCCCCGTAGTAAGACCTGGATGTTCCCGTAATTGGGTCAAATTGGTCCTTCGCGTAAGGCTCACTCAGTCATCGATTTAGTCCTTTCAATTTTGTTGACTCCGACTATTGGACTCGAACGGAGCATTTTGTTACTACTAAGTGTGCCTTGACCGACTGTGACGGGGTGTCTGAACTGGCCCCTGAATATTGGCACTAGAATCAGTCATTGCTCCCAATATTCGAGGTAACTGAACATTAATAAAAGTCCCTTTTCTTTATATTTTCACGGTATACTCGTGTTACAATACGACATCTATCTCCTCTGAACTTGAGCATTCTCCCGTATGCACCAATTTATCCAATTGCTATTTGATTTATAATATATTCTCTACGTCTTTGTCCAATTTATCTTCGTCACCTTCATTATCCAAATCACTTTCGTCTTGTTGCTGCAGAGTCTCTATACCTTCATTAAGGTCTTCCATATTCATCTCCGCATGTCTTCGTTTAAATATTTTTACTTGCTTCTCTGCAATTGGTATTTTCAATTTTGTACCATCTAACTCCCGTAATGAGTAAGTTGCATTATCATGAATAATTGTTACTACATATGGTCCAAACCAATGTTTTAAAAATTTCCGCAAAGTACTATGTTGATTATCCAGACTATTGTCATAAACAAGTACCCAGTCACTTTCCTCGATTGCTTTAGGTCTCAATTGATGTTGCTTATCAAATTGCGCCTTCTTTTGTTAGCTTGCTCTTTTTAACCTTTCCAATGCTATTTACACATCTTTCGATCTTTGCTCCAATTGTCGAATCCTAATAGCCAGAAGTTCTTCTCTTATCAATCCATCTTCCCATGGAATAATACTCCAAGTAAGTACCTTTTCTTCAATTGGCATAATTGGTTTTCGACCTGTCATAAGTTCTACTGGCATATATCTTGTCACTGAACTATGTGTTGTTCGATCAGCCCATAATGCAAATAATAAAAGTCCTGGCCACTCTCTAACTTTCCCGTTACAAGCTTTAACTAATGCTTTCACAATCAATGGGTGACCACGTTCGCTTTTTGCATTCCCTTCCAGATTATAAGTAGTAGTCAGTGATAGTTTAACTCTATATCTTTCAAAGAACTTACGAGCTTCTTGTACATTTAATTCTCAATGATTTGCAGTGATTTTTCCTACGCATCCGTAGGAGCAAATGACATCTTCAAGCAAAAACCTACAAATCCCCTCTGTAGATTTTGTCCTCAATACTCATCCTTCTACTTGATTTGATAAATCTTCATGAGCTAAGACCAAATATCTCATCTGCCATAACCCAACTGGCATAATAACCAAATCAACAACCCATTTAAAATGAATAGCCACAGGATACGTAGGATGAAGACCATCTCGATGTCGGATATTAGAATACGATTGATAGATTTCACATGACTCTACAAATGAGAGCACATCTCGATACATATTTTTCCACCAATATCGTTCCTTGAGTTTAGCAAAAGTAGCCTAGATTCTTCTATGCCCTGCCCATAAACTATCATGAAACTCCTTTAATAATTTTAGTTTTTCTTCCTTTTTGCCTATTACTTGTTGTGGCATCCTAATTCCTTTCTTTGGTCTCTTCCATAAGAATCCATCTTGAAGCAAAAATCCATATGTTTTTTTTCTTATTTATTTAAATTTTTCTGTAGACCAATTCCCCTGCTTAGTTAAGGTATTCAAATAATGACCAATATCCAATAATTCTCCTTCATAAGATTCTTCAAGAAATAGATTGTCTTCTCTGTTGAGATTTGATATTGAATAGAATTTCAATCCGACGTCATCAATGTCTTCAACCATTTCGTCCTCCCTCTCGTATCTTGCTCAAGATAGCATATCTGCTACTAAATTGTCCTTCCTAGTAACATGCTTAAATTCTGAATTTAGTGACTTAATATAAGAAATCCATCTCAACATTGCAATATCTGGCATTGAACAGTTAATAATCATTCCAAGCAATGACAAGCAATCTGTTTCAATTACTACTACTGCCCCAATCAAATAGTTCTTTTCAGCTTTCATAGCCGAAACAACTTACCAAAATTCTCTTTTGACTTGCGAATATGCACGCTAGCAAAAACTTAAAACTTTAGCTCCAAATCGAACTGCAAATCTATTCCCACTTGAATCATCTTGACCCACAGTCCATTCAATGGCAATTGGGCTAGCGTCCACAATAAGAATCATTGGTCTATTGCACTTATAATCAACCTTCTTCAATATTGGAGCTGACATCAATAATTTCTTCAATCTTTACATTGCTTGAATATGCCTTTCTTCCCATTTAAATTGGTAGCCCTTGCGTAACAGTTCATATAATGGATCCACTATGTGAGCATAATGAGGGATCCAGATTCGATAAAACACACATGTACCTAAAAACCTACAAATCTCTGTTAAAGAATCACAATCCTCTTTCATCCTTCCAATTGCATCAACTTTAGTCGGATCTGATTTTCTTCCGTAAGATCCACATAAATGTCCAATAATCACAACCTCTTGAACTCCAAATACAGACTTCATACCCGATAATGTAAGATGAACTTCTCCAAGCTGAGTTAAAATCTTTTCACAATCTTGTATATGATCAACAACATATTTGCGACACCCCCTTGTATCTAAAGTTTCATCCTTGTCTCCTTCTCTACACCCTTTTATAGGAACATCATTCAGAAAAGGCATAGTCTTTTCCGGAATAAAATCTCTCAATACCTTATTCATCCCATTCATCATATGCGCAACTGAGTTGGTCGCGCCTTGAGGAAGAGTGCACATTCTAACCAATCCAAGTGGTGTCCTCATCGTTGTCATATCTCTACTTCCTTCGGCAAGTTGAAATTGATCATAACCTGAATACAAGTCACCCATTGAATAGATCGCCCTTCCAACAAACGCCTCAGCAAATTCATCTACAATAGGTCCAATTCCTGCATTCCTGACAGTTACTGCATTCACCGATTGCATATCTTGAATAAATCGTAGTGACCCATTCTTCTTAGGTACCATAAACCATCGACTAGAATATGGCGCAAATGAGGGTTCCAATATTTTCATCTTCATATTTTCTTTTAATAGTTCCACTAATTTAGGTAAATGTACCCTCGATACTGGAATCGGTCTTAGATTCTAAGGTACATGCGGTACAGTGAAGATAACCATAGGTGTTATAATATTTGGATCCACACATCCAATTTCATAAGATTTGAAGACAAACGATCTACCTTATTTAGCCAATATCTTTTTGAAGCAAGTAATTTCCTCTGGCAATAAAGAACCATCAGAACCAATATTCAATTCTTCAAAAGTTTTTTTAGTAAACTGATGTCCAATTCTCATTGGATCTCTTAAATTTGTTTCTTCTGATGCTTCTCCCATTTGTTCTTTAGAATCTTCTGGTAATGGTCCGACAACAGGCTTTACTTTCTTATCTGCCGTTTATATCTCGTCTCTATAGTGACTTCTGGTGCTTGAAAAGATTCAAGTATGGTATAAACCTCTCTTGAATGAATCTCCACAATCTTATCATTATCCCCTAACCCAATAGATGTAATCAATTCCAATGAATCTTCCAGTCCATTTTCTTCATAAACACCTAAAATCCTCTCATCATCTTGCAATGTACCTAACTTGCATAATCCTCCTTCAATATTATATAATCTTTTCTTTTCTTTTCTTTTAAAATCATCAATTTTTTAATACATAATATTTCCATTCTCCAAAATACCAATAAAACTCGCATCAAAGGCACCTTCATCTCACGAGAGTACCTCCTCTTTTGTACCTCCATAATCTCGCTTTACAGTGGTACCTCCCCAAAATCCTTAAATCCTTCAATAATCTTTGGCAATGGTTTCTCCCTCAACCTATCTCGATTCCGTTCATGGTTAGGAGGTACTGTTAGAAATTGTACAACTTTCCTTCCATCTTCGCTACATACCCTTGCATAAGTAGAACCATCGTCAAGTACTTTTGTTTCCATCCATATTGCCATAATATAAGGTTGTTGTAAAATCAACGGATAAGATGTTGTATCTTGAACAAAGAAATGTTGCTCCGTCGCAACATCTCCAATCCAAATTTTGACATCTGGACAAGTTCCATATAATTCGCCCCGTGTGTTATTAGTTGCTCGTATTGCCCATCCATGTTCCATATCAATTGGCTATTTTTGCTTCTTATAAAGATCTTTAGACACGAGATTTATTTTAGAACCATGGTCGACTAAAGCAACAATTGGTTCTTCTATATCTCCTACCTTCACCAATACCTCAGTAGTTGCCCTTGCCCAATACTTTCGAGTATAATGGCTCAAAGTTTCCATTTCCTTATCACTATAATCTTCGAAACATACTCGTTGATTATATCCATTCTTTTCATTTGTTGTTTGCTTGTAACCAATATCAACCTCTTCTTCATCTTTATATATTCTTGCATCAATAGCATGACTTATTCCAGTTTCGTCCATTAATTACCTCTTTCGCTTAATGCTGTCAATGATAACATCATGAAACTCCTTCTTTGCATATTCCAAAATTTCTTTCAATGTGAATTCCACCTTAGCGTTTAATATACGTTCTTCCAACACCCCTTTCAAATTTTTTGCCGCTTCAATGTCAGAAAGTAGCTTATAAGTAATTGATTTGCCCTTATCTTTTGTCTCCATTGTTTTTTCTTCCAATGATGCTTAGGTATCCTTTATAGGCAATTCTTGTGAAGCTGCCTCTCGAGCCTTGTCTCCTCGAGTTTATTTCTTAAAAGAATTTCCTTCTCTAGTATCATCAAAATTTCCTCGTCTTTTTTCTTCCATCAAAGCTTCATGTTGGCTCTTAGCAATATATGCATGAACTGAAAGAGACTCAACGGGATCCTCCCAACCTGTTCTTCCTCGTATTGTAGCTGCAGTTCTCAATAACGCTTCTCGAGGTAATTTCCCTTCTTGCATTGTAGAAACGGCAGAAGCCCAAAACTCACTAGTTTCCGTACTTCCACCAAGGTCATCATCCACTCTAGCACCATAACTTGCACTTTCTTGTATTGTTGTTTCATGCTCTTTTAGGTAATCTTGAACCAATGCTCTCATTCTTCCCTTGCCAAAATTGATTTGAAAAAGATCCTCCCTATCTTTTAATGTTATCTTTCCATCTTTTCAGTAAATAATTCCTTGCTGTATCATATTATTAAATTCATTGCAATCTTTTCTAGTGTATGAAGCATCATCACATCAAATGCATCTTTGTACATATCCTTGTTTTGAAATATTCTTCAAATTGTTTGTAGAAGTATTCTCTTCAAGTCTTGCCAATTTGATTTGAAGATCTCGCATTCCTCATATAATTTCTTCCATCCCTATATCTGCTTTCTTTGATAAGGATGTCGAAGGTTGAACTGTAGGCATTGTTGGTGGTGTTGTACGTATTGGAGCTTTGGGTGCTTGTACTGTTTTCGGAATATTGCGCCTATCCTTCCTCCTTTCTCTTTTTGCAAGCAATCCCACCGCATCTTCAATGTCCTTCCACTTTGTTGTCAATCCTTCATCTTCTTCTTTGTCTTCAAGAAGGAGTTTTAATTTTCCTTGCAATTCTCTATCGGCAGCTTGAAGAAATAGATCAACTTTGTTCGGCTCCAATGTCAATTTTTCTACCTTCGACAATTGAAAGTACTGCCTCTCAAATTCCCTTAGTAGCTCTGTTGCTTGCAAATTCTTATTAGGCTGTTCAATCCATTCCAGAAACAACTTCTTAGTAACGTGATGAACATCTTCGAAGAAATATTCATCTTTCAATGCATGTAAAGAAATCTCCCATGAATTCCCATAACGATCCGTAACCAATGTAATATGGTCTCTTATCTGCGGTATCATAGCAAGTCCAAATAATTCAACCATTTTCTTCTCAAAAATCCAATTTAATTCCATTTCACGAACATAACATCTTAAATACCTTGAAATATTCCTTCCATCAAATTAATCAATTTTATTGACCACTGCTTGCAATGCTTTGGTTGCCAAAGCTTCCTTTCGATCATTGCTTTGTTGTTGCTGCATTGATAATGAGAAGGCTTGAAACATACTAGTAATAGACGGATCCATGTGCATATCTTGTCCTTTAGAAGATCCCCCACCAGAAACTCCTCCCAAAGATCCTTCAAAATTTTTATTTTTGTTCTCGATAAAAATAAAAATAAAATCAAACGAAATTCAATACCTTCCACCTCAAGCTTTCATGTCAGGTTGACCACTTTATGTTGTATTACGTGCTTTCCTGCTCGAGAACGCATCAGGCGTCTGGCTATAGAAGGTAGTATGGAGATTCGTTAATATTCAAGCAGTCTATCATTTTTTGACTGTTGGAATATAAACAATTACAAGAATATACTGTAAATCTATACGGATGTCCTTCGACTGCTCACCAAAATCCTTTTTGGCCTAGCCGGTAGGTCTCTAGACGTTACAGAGAACCTCGAACAGCTCAATCTGCTAATCTCCGATATTGCTTTATACTCACGACCTTGTATCCATTGACTGTCTTGTTAGATTAACCCAAAAAATTTCATTCACTCCGCATACTCAATCCTATAGACACCCTTTTAATTCTTCAATCACAGACATAACTTTGATTTCACAAAATAGTCAAGAGTAATCATATCGACTTCATTAAAATCCCAATTCACTAGTACAACACATCGACTATTCAGCAACGATTGCCTCAGTCTTCTCAAAACCCTTTGAAGAAAAAAATTCCAATTCTCTGTCTTTTTTCTCCCTCCCAAAGCATGAAGCTAGCTCTCTGACCCTTTCATTTCTTAACCTATCCTCCCCTTTAACCCTAATTCTGTCCTCTTTCAAATCCTAGCCTCTGAATTTCTTCAATCTTACATCTTGGATATGGAATTGGCTCCGCCGTTAGAGCTTTCTCCTCCATTTTTTGTCTTTTAAAAGGTTCTTTTTTTTGGAAACAACGTTCCCTGAAACGGCACAAAGGACAGGACAGCCTAAAATGGAATCAAAACCCTTGTAATCGGGACCACATTGAGTCGCCCGACCAATTCAGGTCTCATATTGGCTAAGAGGTCCATAATAAGACCTGAATGTTCCCATAATTGGGTCAAATTGGTCCTTCGCATAAGGCTCACTCAGTCATCGATTTAGTCTTTTCAATTCTGTTGACTCCTACTATTGGACTCGAACGAAGCATTTCGTTACTGGTAAGTGTGCCCTGACCGACTGTGATGGGATATCTGAATTGGCCCTTGAATATTGGCACTGGAATCGGTCATTGCTTCCAATATTCAAGATAACTGAATATTAATAAAAGTCCCCTTTCTTTATATTTTTACGATATACTCGTGTTACAACACGATAACGTTCGATGGTATAGCTTGCAATGGGGTAACATTAACTGGCCCCTGAATATTGGAATTGGAATTGGCCCCTGTTTCTAACATCCATAGATAACTGTCCACTGATTCATTCCAAGTCGGATTTTGATATCTACCTTGAACTAGAATCATCGTAGCTCCCATAGTTAAAAACTGATTATAATAGCATTCCTTCTAAACCTTGGCTCTATTAAGGGACGCAGCCACCGTAACAGTTTGAGCTTCCTTTATAAACATTTTTAGCTCTGGTGGGTGGAAACCATTGATTAATATGGATAAGATAAATGCCTCCGGTATTTGGTGATTCAACCTTTTACTGAGTATATCAGCCACTTGGCCATAGTACGATTCCACCGCCTCCCCTAGGATCATTTTGCTATTCATTAACCTCTCTCAAAGGCGGTCCTCAAAACCAATTGGTCGAAAATGAGATAAAAATGCATTCTTTAATGCTTTCCAATTCAAAAATTGATCCATTGGTTGGCAGTTGTACCATTCAAACATCGTATCTTTTAAGGTCGCTAGTAGCCATCGCAACCAAATACCTTCAGTTTTACTATTATTAGCTATACATGCTCTAAGAAATTAAGATAAATATTGATCGAGATCCACACCCAAAAATCCTTGAAAAGTAGGTAGTGGTACGACACTAGTCGTACGATCGCCTACTGCGCCCATTTGTATTGCAATCAGAATGGCTGGTCCTCCTGACGCCATTGAATTTCTTGTTCTGCTAAACTCCGTTTTAAAATAATCTCTACTTTCCATTATTCTAATTTTCGAGCTCTTAGTGCTCCTCGATTTATTGTTATTTTTTGCAAATAGTTTTATTGGTTGAATTAGAGGTGAAAACATCAGATTTTGAAATACAATATAGTTAGCTTTATTGGCAACCAATTTATGCCAATCTGAAGAGCCACTATTGCTCGTTTCAGCGGTACCCTTTACTAAAAAAATACCCAATGGAGTACCAAATTCTTCTACACCTTCTTCTCTTTCAGTTAACGGTTTCAAGATTTCTACTGGAATGTTAAAAAAATTTTCTGCGAGTGTTCTTGGCAATTTTTCTAATGGTATATACGATTGCAGAATTAATAATTTGTCCAGTTCTTGATATGTTTGGATGCACCGACAAGCTTGCAACCATGGTTTAATCCAATTCTGTCAATGCTTTCTTTTAAGATTACGTTCTTGCTCCTCTCTAAGCAAGTTCCTTCCTTGCGCTCTTCCCTGTCTTTCTCTCAACTGATTTATTTTCCTCGATGCAATGCTCTCATTCTTATTAACCATAATCTTCCTTCAAACACTACTGAAATCGTCTTCCATTGCCAATTTTCTCACACGTTTGGTAATTAATTTCTAACACTCAAAGCTATTATCACTCCTCGGCAGCGGCGCCAAAATGTAATTGCTTGTTTTACTTATTCCAAATTAATCTAATGGAAATAAACCCGTATAGGGAGATTCGAACAAGAAAAATGACTAGTTGCTTAAGCATTCACGTTAGGGTCACACAATCAATTACCTCCTGAATGTATCGTCTCTATTTCCAATATCTAAACACACAAAGAAACTATAATCTCCTCCTTCACCTTATCGGTCTCTTCCTTACAACAATTCAGTCATACCAATAACTGCTATTTCTACCAATATATTCACTCTTATAATCTCCAACTGTAATACTGCGCCCTCACAGCTTTTAACATACAATTACCCTCATTCCAATCACTAGAATTCTTCATACAGAACTGCCATTCATATTACGGTGTTTCACACAAACACAGACTCATTCTCTCTACTGAACTACAATCAGATTTCAGCATTCAATCTTTCTTCTTCTCAAATAATACCAATCACATTTCCATTCCATAATTCACTTTACAATATTCAAAAACTCTCAATCCTCTTATTCAAAGAAAATAACAAACAAAAGAAAAGAGGTAGCACCAAGCTTACTCCAGCTCACCACTATCATAGCTATGGCACGTTAATTAACTTCTACAATTCCTATATACTTTCCCTTGATTCTCTAGATTCTAATCGTAATTCTGTAATTAATTGCTTTTAAGAACTAAATCACTCATCCGTCCTCCTAAATTTCCTATTATATGGACTATTAATATATTTTATCAATATCTTTCAAAAACGAATTAATATCTATTCTATAATAATTAATGAAAATAAATTTATTCTTGAAGAAAGAAAATAGGACATTCAATAATTAGAAATAAATTTGGAATAACATATTTTACAATTAAATCTTGAATAAAGAAAAGGCATATAATAATATTGTAGCTTCTGTAATAGAAGAACATAGACTCATGTTTTTTTTAAATGGATGTGGAGGAATTGGTAAGTTATTTATCTACAAAATTTTGGCAACTAAAGTTTGATTGATACAAAAGATTGTCTTATATATTGTATCATCAAGAATTGTCACATTGCTACTTGAAAAGAGAAGAACCACCCATTCTATGTTCAAGATTCTACTAAATTATAACAAAGACTCTTTTTGTTCAATTACTAAGAATTTTGACTATCCTAAGTTTATTTATCAAACTTTGCTTATTACTTCGGATGAACTTCTAATGCAACACCATTATGGTCTTAAAGTAGTTGATCAATCTTTTAGAGACATTTGGGATATTGATTACCCATTTGAAAGAGCTACAATAGTTATAGGTGGAGATTTTTATCATATATTGTCAATAATTATAAAAGAAACTTGAGAAGAAATTATAGCAGTATTTTTTTGATGTTCAATACTTTGGCACCAAATAAAAATCTATATATGAAAAGAAAATATGAGGTTGATTTTATGAGCACTTCAAGCAAATATTGAGTTTGTTAATTAGCTTCTTCAAGTATAGAATATACACACACATTATATATATAGATGGTGGTATATTTGAATTCTTTATGGTTACATTATTATTGACTAATATTTCTATTTGCCATTTGCCAAATTAGAAACCATACAAACTTATTACCCAATAATGTAGTTAAACTTCCTGATCACATGATTGTTGATTAAAAATTAATATTTTTAATAGATGTTATTTATCCAAGTTTGGCAAAATATAATATAGCAAATAATATCTTTTTTAGCAATAAAATCATTTTATTTGGACATAATGATGATGTAGAAGATATTAATGAAAACATTATAGTCATATTTTCTAGATAAGAATAAGAATATTTAAGTGTTGATGAAGTTATTGTTGGAGATGGTATTGATAACAATAATGTTAATCTAGTTGAATTCATCAAGTTACTTAATCCATCTAGAATGCCTAAATGAAGGCTTTGTCATAAGATTCACACTCCGATGATGCTACTAAGAAATATTGCTCCTTGCCAAGGACTTTGCAGTAGAATCTAATTGGTAATTACATGACTAATGGATCAAGTTCTTGAAAAAAGAATTCTTAAAGAAAAAATTTCTAGAAACTTGGTGTTTATTTTGTAGATTATATTAATATTTATAATAAATAAACTTTAAAATATTTTTAAAAGAAAGTAATTTCTAATCCATCTTGTATTTGTAATAACAATAAGTAAATATAAATAATATTGTTACTGGTTTAGATCTACAACAACCTATTTTTTTCCATGATCAACTTTATGTAGCACTCTCTTGATTCACTTCCTTCTATTCTATCAAGGTTTCTTTTCTCTAGAAATGGAAATTTAAATTCTATACAAAATATTATTTTTTTAAAAGTTTTAATTAGATAAATATTAATAATTTATTTTTTCTATTTTCTATTTTTATTTATTTATTTATTGACTTAAGTAGATCTTTTAATATCTAAATTTTTTTTAAAAAATATTTTTTTTCTTCATATTTTTACAAATAATTTATTAAATTAAATTAACTATTTTTTTTGTATATTATCAGTAACAATAGCATGGGTTTATTTATCCTACTTCATATATGAAAGCTCCATTATGTAATTTTTTTTCTTTCTATTAATATTATATTATATTTGAATTTGAAAAATATTCTTTGATTCACAAAAAACTTTCCATGACAATGACATGGATTCATCTAGTATATATATATATATATATATATATATATAGATAAAACTTGTACCAACCCATATTGTTAAACATAATAAAGCTTTTTATCCATAGCTAATTGGATGCCATTCTACATATTATACAAGATTTTTTGAGAGTTAACAATGTTCTTGTTTTCAACCAATGAGAAGGTTTTTTTGTCTCTTTGTCTTTTACATAAGCTTCCTTATTATATAGATATAGATACTTGGATAGATAAGTAGATTCTTACATTAGCAAAAACTCTACAATTGTGAATAAACACAAATAAATTAGAATTTTTTAGCAAGCTTCTTTGAATTATATCTTTAAGAATAAATAAAAATTAATAATACATATACAAATTTGAGTCCATTAGTTTCCATTCTTATTAGATATATTTAAATATGATGAGATTATTATAATCATTATTTTTTTTATATAATTAATCTTTTAATTAAAATTAAATTAAAATTGTAAATTTCTTTAATTCATAAATAAATTCAAATA
Source organism: Physcomitrium patens (assembly GCF_059467195.1). Taxonomy (NCBI): domain Eukaryota; kingdom Viridiplantae; phylum Streptophyta; class Bryopsida; order Funariales; family Funariaceae; genus Physcomitrium; species Physcomitrium patens. The sequence continues at coordinate 9,192,401 of NC_143427.1, read as the reverse complement.
ATAGAAGGTTATGAAATAAAAATAACTAAAATTTAAAATGGTATTAAACTACACTATTCAAAAGTAAAAAAATGAGTAGAAACAAAAAATAAATAAAATATTTTTATTTCAAAGACTAGATAATAATTATGTAGTTATGTTTTATGTATCAATACAATATTTTTACAAGTTTAGCTTAGGTGCATAGGTAGATAAATATAAAAATTTTAAGATTTTCAAGTAAAAGTAAAAAATAATTAAAAAAATAATATTTTTTTTTATATGAAAAAATATTTATACTCTTATTTCTGTATAATTAATTTCATAAATGCATTATTCTTTGAACTTTTTTCATATTAATTTTATTAATCTTAATAAAATAAGACTAACATTAGAAAAAATTAATTTATAGTTAATAAAAAATATAACCAAATATTACATAAGTTATGTAGATTTAAATATATATATATATATATATATATATATATATATATATATATATATATATATATTCCAATGAAATGCATAATACAATTAAGAAGATCTAGATCTCAAATCAAAATAAATGAGTTGTATTCATTTTTTATTTAAATATTTGACAACTAATAACCAACAACAAGTGGAACAATGCTGCATTTAATAGTAAATTTTATTTTTGGAGAAGAAATAAAATGAAGAAATTATTTACTTATTTATTTATTTTTAAAATTAATTAATCAAAAACTCAATTTTTTTTTAATTATATTAACTAAATTTTTTATTTTTTAAATATCTGCATGGTTATATTTTATTACTTTTGTAGTACATTCAAGATAATTTGCAAAAAAATTAAGATAAAATAATACTATAGATAAAAGATTAATTTCTAAAAATATATAGACATCTATTTATAACTTCAAGTTGTATTTTTCTCTCTTCATGGGTGTTTATAGACACACACACACACACACACACACATCTATATATATATAGTTGATTACACATCTATATATATATAGTTGATTACACATCTATATATATATAGTTGCAATTTCTTTTAATATAGTTATAATTTATTAATTTTTTTTAATGGTCTTATTATCAAATAATATCAAATGTGACATTTTATAATACTTTTATAGTTGCGTGAAAGATTTTTTGAGTTATACCAATTTTTTTAAGTAATTTTTCTATACTAAATAAAATATAATTTTTATAAAAATTAAAATAGTAGTCACAACATTAAATTAGAAGAATAAAATTATAGATTTTATATTATTCTATTATCTTATTAAAATAGATGATTTGTAGTACTAAAAAACCATCTATTATAATAAGTTCTTATATTATATATTTTGAAATACTCAAAATTAAATGGTGAGGTAAGAGATCAAATAACTAAAAAAATAACTATACCGTACTTATAAGATGAAATCTTAGTGCAAAGGTAAATAATTTAAAAAAAATTCGTAATATTTTTTAAAAATATGCTTTCATTTAAAAATTAAAATAAGATTGATCATAATAAAATTATATACCATTAAAATATATAAAAATACAAACTATCAAAGATAAATGATAAAAATTGTAAATAAAGTAAATTAAATATACTATATATTATGATTGAAAGAATATTAAACTTTTAATGAAGTTTTAAGAATTATGTGGATTGACCAAAAACTTATATAAAAAAGAAAATATATATATATATATATATATATATATATATATATATATATATATATATATATATATATCTATATCTATATATATATATATATATATATATATATATATATGCATAGTTAATTTTTTAAATAAATTTTATTTTTAATATTCAAATTATATAAAAGTTTTAGATATTTTTTTATAAATAATTATTTTATGGTTATTAATGTAAAATTTAAATTATACTACTTTTATAAAAAAATTCAGGTTAATATTTTTATTTTTTAATTTTATTTTTCTTACTTTTTAAAAAAAATATTTCAATAAATAATATATTCTTAGTACTTAAAATTTTTTCTGAAACAAAACATTAATTTATATTTTAAAAATTTATTTTTATTTTTTTGTATATGATTTAGTTATTTTTTTGATATAAAGCAAGTTTATTGAGCTTAAAAAAATATTGTTCTACATATATGCAAATGTGATTATATAGTTGATTAAAATGCATTAACTAATAATTCATATACTTTTCAATATTAACACGATTCTAATTTTGATACTTATATAAGTTCAATGAAACTTTTTATTAAAATCAAATTTTCTCAGATACCATTGGATTTATTATTATTATTTTTTCAATTAAATATTTAATCAATTCTTATTATAATTTTTATATAAATATTTTATTAATATTAATAAAATAAAATTTAAAATTCTAAGATATATTTATATATATATTTCAAAATTTCTATTAATATATCATAATATTTACTTATTTGGGTATAAAAAAATAAAACTTTGATTTTTATATATAAATTATTAATTACATGCAAATCAATAATTGATATCAAATATTAATATATAAAATGAATTATAAAATTATTTTAATAATATAATTGCATATTATCATTAGCTCATATATACTTATATCAAATTTATTATTATATGACTATTTTACATCAAAATTGACTTTTTCAAAATCCATTAAAGAATGTATTTTTTTGAATTGATAATTTGTAAGTTTTGTAATTAAATATTTCAATTTTTTCATATTAATTATATAATTTTAATTAAGTTTGGAGTTCTTTTAGATACATATTGATAATATACTGACAATTGATTGCTTGGCTGTATGCATTATATTTCAATCTTATAATCATTCCTTTATTTGTAATAATTTGACACCATTGACATAGTTAATAACTTTGGTGGTATCACATTATATAAAACTTTTACATTGATTTGAAGCATAATTATATTGCCATCAAAAAACTTCCAAATTATCATCCAAGATATATTTTTATAGATCTATGAAGTCATTAAAGTAGATCATTAGTTTTAGATTCATAAATCAATTTATGGTCATTTTTTTGTAGAACAACTTTTTTGATATATTATATTGTGCAAGAAAATAAAATTTCTTTTCTTTGTATCAAAAATATATAATGTTACTTCCATAAATTCTACATGATTTTTTTTATATAGGCAAAGTCAATCTACACTAAAAAATAAGAAATTTTTTTGGCGTTAACAATAACATCAAACTTCCCTTACATGCCAATGACTACATCAAGAGAACAAAAAAAAAAAGTGGTAATATCACAAGCAAGGTGTGGAGAATTGTATAGTTATAGGAATTGGAGAGTCAAAGATAATTTGTAGATAAGTGTCAAGAATACAAATCTCAAAGAATTAAATGTTCAATATATTCTTATATCAAAGATGTGTATAATTTTAAATAAGAATAATTATTGCCAAAGACAAGCCTAGAAAATTTTGAAACAAGACTAAAGACTAGAAAAACATTGATATGAATGAAGAAGGCTTGACTTTTGCCTCAATATATACTATCTACCTAAGAGCTATATGGAAATGTTCTATAAGACTTCTAATACATATTGACTTTATAAGACACATGTCTTAACTTGTAAGGCAAGTCTCATATATATACGCCACATCATTAGCTTTTATCATAAGCTATCAATATATGCAACACATGGCTAGCTTATTGGCTAAATTTTTAATCTACCAATTAACTAAAAACATCTATAAAGTCAAATACTAGTCTATGAAACTTCTAAAAAGATTTGCCATAAGATAATATTTGAAATTTGATTGAACTATCTCTAAGATCAAAATACTTATAATTGATAGCAATATAAATTTTTTCACAATATAGAATAATATAGACTAAAATAAAAAAAAAAATAGAACTAAATAGAATAGAACTTAAAAGATAGAATAGAGTAAAGAGAATAAAACAAAATTGAAAGAAAAAATACAAAACCAAACTTTACTAAGAGGAAGGATCTGAAGCCATACATGACCAAATATCCAAATGGCCCTAGTTAGTCCTATTTATACTTTGTCTAACCATCTCAAATTTTTTTTAATATTCTGAATGGTGGATCCCATCTAGATAACCACCTTAAGTTCTTTCTAAAATATTTTAGGTAGATCCTATATAGACTACCAATCTAGCCTCAATTCTAGAAACTTTTCACATATGGCTCCAACTACCTATCTTTATGCATCAATAATATGAATATCTTATCTATATCCCATTATAATTAATTTTCCTCTACTAATGCAAAACATCTTTTTTTTGCCCTTAATGATATTTCTAAATCATTTCTTGATAATAGATGAAATTCTACCCATTCCTATGAGTCAACAATATAAATATCTTATTTATATCTTATCATAGTTAATCTTCCTCCATTAATGCAAAATATCCTTGTTTTACTTTTGATGGTATCTCCAAATTATTTCTTGATAATAGATGAAGCTCTATATAGATTTTTATATTGTGTCATAGATAGAATAACCTTTTTAAAGCATCTTGTGTTGAAGTTGTTGATACCCATTACCATAGCAAAAGTAGCGATGTACTAAAATATTGTCTACTTCATATTCTTTTTGGTCATCAATCATAACCAGTGGTAGTGGTGGTAATTGGTGTCAACTCAAAAAGTACCTTGGCTCAATATGAAATTCTTTGAATTTTAAAATAAGAAGACTAGATAGATTTAAATATGTGACAAAAGCTTGAAGTGATATGCAATATCAAAAATAACTATAGAAATACAAAAAGGTCCAAGCTATCAAGGTGCCAACTTACAAATTTGGTTTGATATAACAAATGGAAAGTTGGCATTAGAGAATAACATCTAGTCACCCTCCCAGAAGATCTTATATTATTGGTAGTTATCTGCTATTGTATTACATGGCGTTTGGCTTGAGAAAGTACCAAGCTCTTAGTTGTGGAAGATAAAAGGAAAATTGCAATAATAAGTCTTAACAATTCTAATAGATTCTTAAACAAATTACAATTAAAGATTAGTAAATAGAATAAAAAATTGATCAAATTCAATCAAAATTTCAAAAGAATTATATAAGAAACACAAAGTATTTTTAGAGATTCTTTAAAGAATCATAAAAAAATAATATAGAAATTCAAAAATATACTAAAATAGAAATATTAATAAAATATTAAAATATAAACTTTAATTAAATCCTAGCCTAAATTTAATCAAATTCTAGTCAAATCCTAGTCAAATCTTAATCAAATCATAAATAAATCCTAGTCAAATCTTAACAAATCCTAATCAAATCCTAATCAAATCTTAAATAAATTTTGGTCAAATCCTACACAAACCTTAATCAAATTCTAATCAAATTCTAAACAAACCCTAACCAAACCCTAGTCAAATCCTAACCGAACCCTAGCCAAGCTCCAAACAAAACCTAAATAAATCTTAACCAAATCCTAAATAAATTCTAGTCAAATCCTAAAAAATCATAACCAAATCTTAATCAAATCTTAAACAAATCTTAATTAAATTCTAAACAAATCCTAAACAAACCCTAATAAAATCCTCATCGATTCCTAAAAATATCCTAATTAAATCTTAAATAATTCTAAGTAATTCCTATAATAGATTTAAACCTCAATAACTAATGAATGAACTATTGATTTTAACTCAAAATTTTTATACTTCTTAAAAATTAAGTTGACAACAAGCACAATTTTTTTTTAAGAAGATTGAATTCACCAAAAAGAAGATCAACTCTAATATTTGATTAGATATTGGCTAGCCTCCTCCAATCTAAATGTTAAATTTCTAATGCCAAAATCTCTTTATCAAACCATTCAATTGATCTCAAATTTTTCAAATATATAGAAAAATAGGTCTACCACCTAAATATATAAATTTTACTTCAATCCAACTAATAGATTGTAAAAAAATTTATAAACCCTCATTAGACCTAAAATTCTACTTCTTGAAATTCCGACCCACTTAAACCTCAATAACCTTCAATCCAATCCTTTGATCAAGCTCAAACTCAAAGCATATATTAAATACATATAAATCTACATAGCTCTAAAATTTTATTTATAGATCTACTGCCAAACTTAGAAAATTCTCCAAAAAGTATCTCTTTTTATTTTATAAATCCAAAGTCACACAAAAAAAACCTTGATTTTGTAAAGCTCTTATAAAATCAATACAAATCCAAATCACCCAAAATCAAGCTCATTAAAGTCCTATCAAGTTTTCTTTCTAATCCTACTTTCTAATCTACGAAAGAATCCTAAAATCATTGTCAAGGCTTGGTTTTGTACCTTAGGAGCTGATTTCAATCCTGGTTCACAACCAGCCCCTCTCTGGGTATCAATATCTAGTTTTTCTAGGTAAGTTTTGCTAGAATTTACTCTTAATTTCTTCTTAAAGATGCTTATATTATTTATATTTCTAATCTACTTTATTTTTCCTTACTTATGGCTCTACAAAGTAAGTAGAAGTTACTTTTTTAATAATGCAGCATTACTACTAAAAATTTAACTACCTTCCTATCTTTTATTCATATTTTTTTACTTTAACTTTTAACTTGGTTCTTTTATAATAAGATTCATATTATCATCTTTCACCAATAATCGTGTTACAACATGACATCCACTACCTTTCAACTTGTGCATCCTCCGGTGTGCACCAAATAATCCAACTTTATTTGATTCATACTATATTCTCAATGTCCTCATTCAATTCTACTTCTTCATTTTTGCTATTCAAATCAAAATCATCTTGTTTTTTGAAAGATTTATATCTTTAACAAAGTATTCTATATTTATTAATATTTTCTTTTGTTTGAATATCTTCACTCGCTTCCTTGTAATTGGTATTTTTAATCTTATCCTATTTAGCTTTTGTAATGAATAAGTCACATTATCATGAATAGTTGTTATTAGAAATAGTCCAAACTATTGTTTAAAATGCCTTTTTAAAATACAATGTTGATTCTCGAAGCCACTATCATAGATCAAAATTCTCTTCAATTGTGTTACATCTTAGTTGATATTGTTTATCAAATTGAGTTTTGTTTTATAACCTTTTTTTTTTTTTTTTTTTTTTTTTTTTATGGTCCCTGCTCCAATTGTCAATTTTGAATAGCTATAATTTCTTTTCTTATCTATTATTTTATATTTTATCTTCACAATGATCTTTGATGCTTGAAAAAAAAAATTCAACCATAAAGTAATTTCCTTTGAATGAATTTGCACAACCTTATTATCATCTTTTAATCCAATAGATGCAATTTTCTCCAAAAATCTTCTAATCCATTTTTTTGATAAATTCTAAAATCTTTCATCATCTTTTAATATTCCTAACTCACATAATTATTTCTCAATTAATTTTTTTTAAATGCTAATAAAACTTAAATCAAAGGCACCTATATCTTATAAGAATATCTTTCTTTTTATACCTCTATAGACTTTTTTTACAATGATATTTCTTCAAATTTATTTATTTATTTATTTTAAATTCCAATAAAAATTAAATCAAAGGCACCTATATCTTGTAAGAGTACTTCTTTTTTTATACCTCCATAGTCTTACTTTACAATGATACTTCTCCAAAAAAAAAATCTTTTTTTTCTTTTTTAATGCCAATGCATGTATTTATTCTACATGTATAAGTAGTTTGGAAATATCCTCCTTTATACATGACCAACCATTGGCAAGGTTCAAAATCCAAAATGAAAAGACTAAATCGAAACCTCTCCTACATAGTCACATACATCTTGCTTTTATTTTTTTTCTTATTTCTTTGATTCCAAGTTCCATTTAATATGTCCATATAATCTTTAAATCCATTGTCCATGTCTTTATATTTGAAGATTTTTAGATTTTCCACCCTTGAATTCTATACTTGATGATGAACCTTATCTTTGTCAAAATCCAATTGTGTCTCCATTACATATGTATTATCTATATAACTTTCACCTTGATCCAAAAGAGAAGTGCTCACAATTAACTTAATCATAGTTAATGACTTGGCACCCTTATTTTTTGTTTCATAATCTTTATTTTCCACATAATCTTATATAACATCCTTCATATCTTCTTGAATGCATCCTTGTGAAATATCATAACCTTTTGTTGTCTCAAAGTATTGTATAACCTCATAATATTGAGAAATCTCATGCCCTTTCAAAATTTCATGCTCTTGCAAAGTCTCATAACTTTCATTATAATCTTTTGTGGTTTCACAACCACATTTAATATCATAACCTTGTACAATTTCATAACCCTCTCTATGATGATCATGTAAAAATCCATAACTTCTTTCATCTAACCTATATGTGGTCTCATAGATGTATGCAATTTGACTTTCATCATCATCACTATCCATAATTCTACCACTTCTCACATCATAATATTGTAAATTCATATAACTTCTATGATCATAACCTTGGATAGATCCATAATCCATTTTTTTTGAAGGCTCAACTTTAAAGTCTTCAATATAATCCAAAGTACTGAACAAAACATCTTCATCTCTTTCAAATATAGAAAATGCCTTTTGGTCACTAAAAGATGCTCCATCGAAATTTCCATCACCAACTTACACAAACTTATTCAACGTAGAATAGCCATAGCTTCCAATTGCATTGTCATTAGTTTCCAAATCCTTAATCTTCATATTACCTTCAAATTTTTGATACCTTGGCCTTTCATAGTATTATTTTAAAAAAAATCTTTATTCTCTCTTTCACCACTCTTGGTACAAGATCCAATTTCTTTCATCTGCAAAAACTTGGCTTTTCTATTGAAGCCCCTCACTTGCTCTTCTATTTCTCTTTTTTTAAGATTATTCCCTTCCATTGATAAAGATGACATAGAAACTAAAGTAGATGATTTCTTAGGCCATATTATAACTCCTTTAGCTTTTGCTTCTTATTTCTATGCTAAAACAATCACTAGTTCTTTTAACTTCTCTCAATTATTGATACAACCACTCTTCGTAGACTCATCTACAAAAAGCATGAAAAGCTCGTCTCTTAAAGCATCATCAATACCATTTAAAAACAATTCTATCTTTAAAGCACCCAATGACTATCTCTTTGAAGATGAAAATTGATAAAATCTCTTGTCAAATTCTTTCAAGAATTCATAAAGATCCATATTCTTGCTTGGTTGTAATTCTATCCAATCCAAAAACTTTTTTTTGGTAATCTTATCCTTATCTCTATTAATAAACTCTTTCTTTAAATTTTTTTGAAAATTTGACCATATCTCTATATCCTCTCCAGGCAATCTCTTTTCTTTTTTATGAATCCCAAGTTCAATAGCCAAATGGAAGCTTGAAATCATCTTTGCCTCAGGGATTTGGCATGTCTAAATCTCACATATACAAACTTATAAAAACTTAGTAATATTGCACCCTTAAAACCTCTCAAATTTGTTGATGATTCTTTGCAATGCCTATAAAATATCTTTTTCAATTGCTTGTATCCTTTGTTGTTCCTCTATGAATATAAAAAAAGCCTTAAAAAATTCACTAACATTTGGTCCATTCAAAATATTCAACCTATCCAAAGTTCTTGATGATATATCTTCCATTTTATTCTATAATGTTAAAAAATATTCCTTGAAATGCTCCAATAAATACCTAATGATACTTCAAAATGCTCCAACATGTCTATAAAGCCTTATAATACTTCATGATAATCCAAATATTACCATTATTTTTTAAGATAGTCTCTAAAGCTCCAAGAATTCAAAAAGCTCTAATTGATGTACCACCCATAGCTCCTCCTTCAACTCTCTTGTCTTCCTTCTCTATAGTTCAAATAATCTAAGATAATCAAATATCTTCCACTTCAAGCTTTTTATATCGAGTTCACTAAATATATTGTATTACGTGGCATTTGGCTTGAAAATGCACTAGACACTTGACTATGGAAGATAAAAGGGAAATTTCAATAATAAGTCCTAACAATTCTAATAGATTCTTAAATGAATTAAAATTAAAGATTAGCAAATATAATCAAAATCTCAAAGGAATTATATAAGAAATACAAAGTATTTCTAAAGATCTTTTAAAGAATCATAAAAAATAACATAAAAATTCAAAAATATACTAAAATAAAAACCTTAATAAAATATTAAAATAAAAACTTTAATTAAATCCTAGACTAAACATAATCAAATTTTAGTCAAATCCTAGTCTAAACATAATCAAATTCTAGTCAAATCCTAGTCAAATCTTAACCAAATCCTAAATAAATCCAAATCAAATCCTAAAAAATCCTAATCAAATCCTAATCAAATTCTAATAAAATTCTAAATAAACCTTAACCAAAATCTAGTAAAATCCTAACCGAATTCTAATCTAATTCTAAACAAAATCTAAACAAATCTTAACCAAATCTTAAATAAATCCTAGTCAAATCCTAAAAAATCTTAATCAAATTCTAATAAAATCCTAAACAAACCTTAATCAAATTTTAGACAAATCTTAAATAAATCTTAATTGATTTCTAAAAATATCTTAATCAAATCCTAAATAATTCCAAATAATTCCTATAATAGGTTTAAATCTCAATAATTAATGAATGAATCATTGATTTCAATTCAAAATTTGGAAATTTCTTAATAATTAAGTTAACAATAAGCATCTATTTTTTGAAGATCGAATTCATCAAAAATATCAATCCTAATATTTGATTGGATATTGGCCAACCTTCTTCTCCAATCTAAATGTTAAATTTTCAGTACCAATATCTCCTTATCAAAATATTTAATTGATTTCAAAATTTTCAAATATGTAGAAAAATAGGTCTACTATCCAGATACACAAATTTTACTCCAATCCAACTAATAGATTGCAAGAAATCTTAGAAATCCTCACTAGACCTAAAATTCTACTTCTTGAGATCCTAATCTACTTAAACCTCAGTAACCCTAGATCCAATCCTTCGATCAAGCTCAAAATCAAAGCATATATTGAACACATATAAATCCACAAAGTTTTAAAATTTTATTTATGGATCTATTACCAAACTTAGAAAATTCTCCAAAAAGTATCTCTCCTTTTATTTTACAAATCCAAAGTCATCTAAAAAAAACCTTAACTTTGTAAAGCTCTTACAAAATCAATACAGATCTAAATCACCTCAAAAAAATGATCATTAAAATTTTATCAAGTCTGCTCTCTAACTCCACTTTCTAATCTATCAAAGAACTCCAAAATCATTGTTGAGGCTTGATTTTGTGCCTCAAGGTCTGATTTCGATCCATGTTCATAATTAGCCCTCTTGGGTATCAATATCTAGTATTTTTAGGTAAGTTTTGCTAAAATTTATTCTTATCTTCTTCTTGAAGATGCCTATATTATTTATTTTTACAATCTATTTTATTTTGCCTTATTAATGGATCTACAAAGTAAGTAGAAGTCACTTTTCTAAAAAAGTAGCATTACTACTAAAAAATTTTATTACCTTCCTATCTTTTATCTATATTTTTTTACTTTAAATTTTAATTTGGTTCTTCTATAATAAGATCCATATTATCATCTTTTACCATATAGTCATATTATAACATGACACCACATATTACTTCTATCAATTTTGTGTAATAAGAAGGTAATGCCATGCCTCCTACAAGTGCTAGGACATTAATATCAAAGTATACTACAGCCAAAAGAGGTTGCTTCAAGGATCGATCTATAAAGATAATAACTACAATGTGATTGTCAGGCATCTGCAACAAACATGTAATGAGATCTATAGTCACTCGCTTCTAACATATCGTAGGTAGTAGAATTAGCTACAATAGTTGAAGAGATGTTGTATTGCATGCTTTATTATGTTAATATAACTTACAAGAGTGCATAAAAGCTCAAACATTACAATCCAAACCTATCCAAAATCATGTCTTTTAGATTTGTTTCAAAGACTTCTCAATCTTTAGATGCTTAGATATTGGAAGGTCAAGTCTCTATTGAAGTATGTGTATCTAGAGTATCCCATTGTTAAGTAAATAAATTATTTTTTTAAAATAGAGTAAGCCATTATTAAAATAGTAATTTTAATATTTTACATTATCTACTTTTAGCTAATTGATAATCATTTTGAAATAAACATCTCAATGTATAGTTTTTTTTATTCTACTCTTTTAATTAGATTTGAAATAATACAATTAATCGTAGCAACTTTTGTCTTGTCCTCTAATTTGGACTTCAAGTTTGATCTACGCAAAAAGGTTTTTGATATAGTGTATTATTGCCATTGCTTGTATTCAAGCTAAATGTCAAAAAACTAAAATTATTCTTCTCAACAATGATTTTTTAGATGCAAATCATATTACAAGAATCAATGGTCAATTTGAATAGTCATTGGTTTCTCCAACAGATAGTATTGCTACACTTTTGTAGCATGTACAATTGTTACTTGCTCTTGATTTATGTATAAAGTAATTGCGCTCTATTCTTCTAAGTTTGAATTTATATACCACAAATTGAAGGTTCCTACTAAAGTCTTGTTGAAGGACTATACCAATAATAAAGTCAAAAGCATCAATGTCAAGTATATAAGGCAGATTTAAATCATACGATTGCAATATTAGAACAATAATGAATACTTCCTTCAACTTATTAAAGGCCCTTTTCTGCTCTAATATCTATTTAAATAAGAAATCTTTTTTTGTAGGCTTATTAGTGAGGCAAAAATATGTACAAATTGCTAAATAAAATGGTGATAATATCTAATAAGGCCTAAAAATGAGCAAACTTTAGAGGCATCTTTGAGAGTTGGCCAATCCTCGATCGCTTTTATCTTATCTTGCTGCATAGGCATGGCTTATGAAGATACAACATGCTCCAAAAAAGTGACCTCTAACTTCCAAAGTTCACACTTTAATTGCTTACAATAGAAGCGATTATCTTGTAGCTGATACAATACTTTCGATAGATATTGTTCATACTTCTCAAAAAATTTATTACATATTAAGATATCCATGATGAAGACAATTACATACTTGTTTGAAAGGTCATAAAATAATCTGTTCATATAATCCATGAAAGAAGTTAGAACATTGGTGAAGCCAAAAGATAAAATATGTCATTCAAAATATCAATAGCTCATACAAAATGTCATCTTTTGAATATCTTTTTTTGAAATAGGTTTTTGTCAATAGCCACTTCAAAAGTCTAATTTGCTAAAGTTGGTTGCATCTTGAAGTTAATGAAAAAGATCATCTATGCATGAAAGTGGATATGCATTTTTGACTGTCTGCTTATTGAAGCCTCAATAATCAATTCAAAGCCAAAGTCTACCATCTTTTTTGGATGCAAAGAATATAAGTATTTTTTATGGTGATGTGCTTTCTTGAATGAGGTCTTTTTTGAAGACTTTGTCTAATGTCTTTTATAGCTCTTCAAATTTATTTGGTACTTAGTAATAAATTGGTCGATTTGCTAACATGATCTTATGCAATAGTTCTATTTGGAAGGAGGCACTTCAATTAAGTAGCATGCCAATAGATAAATCACTTAGAAAGATATGTCAATCTTTATGTTTGAATTGCTTTGCTAATTCTACTTCTTTAATTGTCTTTTCCACTATTAAAGCAAGTTTTGGAACTACTTTTTTATATCAGTTGCTTAAGTTGTATTTACTTCTTAATAAAGGTCATTTCTGCAAATAAGCCTTTAGTTGCACATCATTTTTCTACCTCACTCGATGCAAAGGTATGAAGAGTCATCTTACTGCTATCATCTTCAAAGGAGATTGTCCTTGCTAAAAAATCAACTTGCTTATTTTTAATCTCTAATAATGGCATATCATGAATAATATCATATCTAAGCTTTGTTATCATGAACTTCTCTCTTAAAGCATAAGTATCATTCAACCTCAAGTTTTTTTCTTCACATATTTTATTTAATATATTTTCTTGATCATCTACTAGAAGTATACTCTCTCTTTTCATTACCTTGGTTTTAATCCTAAGTAAGTTGACAATCTTAGTTGAGATGCAAAGTTTTTGTGAAGTTGCAATCCACAAGCACTCAACATGGTTGTCATCTTAAACAATCCATTAAACACACCAGTTCATCTTTTTGATAGTTGTCCAAGGTCATGCCATTAAAGACAATAATTATTTCTAATACTAGCCTTTGATGCCTTTATCAAAAAACCCTGTTTTCTTACTACATTTTGTTTTTGATTTAAAAAGTCTTGAGATTGTGAACCTACCTTGATTTATTGATGCTTGAATTTTGATATTTTGGAAAATCTTTGATTTGGTGGCTTGGCTTCGAATAATAGAAATATAATTCTTTCTATACCAATATTTGTTATATCTATAATATCAATGATCTTTGCAGAGCATCAATGTCCATGAATATTGATTGTTGTATCATAATATTGGATAGCAGCATAGGACTTTGCATTATAGGTCGTTGTAGAATATGTAGATAAATTTTGTGATAAGTTACTGATTGGTTATTGATAACCTTGAGAATTAGACTTAAAGTTAGGTAGTTTAGTTGATAATAGTAGGTTGTTAGTGGAACAAATGGTTAAGAATTTCAAGGGTCATAACCTTTAGAATCTGCTGGCCGACAGATCATCTTTTGGGTAGGATAAAGAAGTTGAGAAGTGAGAGATTGGAGCCAAACTATGAGAATCGTAAGCCGAGGGGCCAGACTGTGAGAGTCGTAAGCCAGGATAATCTTGGTGCTATCTCTTTTTTTTCTTTGTTTTTATTATTTTCTTATGAAGAATTATGATTAAGAGAAGTATTTTTGCAACTATGATTAGAATATTGTGGAATATGACTTTGGACTGACCATTTTGGAGAAAATCTCTGACCTTGAGAATTGAGATTATTAAATTGTGTTGAATTAAGTGAAGATATTGAATTTTGTGTGATGAATTGAGAAACTAAATATAATAAGTAAGTTGGAGATTAGTAATTGAATATATATAAATCGCAAAGAGACTAAGTGAGAGATGAACAGATAAGAATATGGAAGTATTATTGAATTGATAGTCGTAGAATGGATTATGGATTTAATTAAGATAGAAGTAGTAAGCCTTGATATTTTATAGTTTGATAATTGATTTTAGATAGCTAGAGTACAGTCAATTGTGAAACTAATAGATCCAAATCATATAACCAATCTTTTCTCGTGTTCGAATCTACCTCTATTAGTTCAATTGCTTTGGTATATTGAAGCTTGAACATAACAAGAATAATATTTTGACGCTGCTGTCGGGGAAATGATAACAATATGAAATATTAGAAATTGATTGTATGGGAGATGGAATCATATGTTGAATGAGAACGTGAGAAGAACTAGTTTTAGGGTTACAAATATGTGAGTTATAATTCAAGGCAGTATTGATTTTGTAAAGAAGAATGAAAGATGATTGATAATCATGAAGGAGACGATTATCAAAGAATTAATCGACAAGCGAAAGAAAGACAAGAATGATTACGCATAAGAAATCTCCTACAGGAATGACAAAAAAGAATTGTAGGTCCAAATAAAATCAAAAGAAGAAAAATTCAAATTCAAATAACAAAGAGACCAGTAATAATACCAATGGCTGTGGGAGTGCTAGAGTACCAATTGTAATACAAATGGAAGCAGTAGGAGGCCGAACTACAAGTATGGCACCATTACCTACTTTTAGTGGTTGGCCAAGCTTTAATCCCGATTATCATATATCTCAATTCTTGACAACCTGTATGACTAATAATAGTAGAACTAAAGATATTTGGTTGAGATGGTTGCCAGCAACTTTAAAAGATATAACTTTTGAATGGTATAATCGGCTACCAATCGATAGATTTTTCAATTAGGAGGCCTTGACGAATGCCTTCCTAATCCATTTTAGATCAATTAGATTTGAAGATCCGCTTAGAGAAAGTTTTATGAATAGCAAGATATTTGCGGAGGAATCAATGGAGTCCTATTATCGCTGGGTCGTGGATATACTTTATAAATGGTCAAATAATCAAATGCCAAATGCATTTATATTGTCAATATTAATCAATGGTTTGCATCCACCAGAATTAAAAATGTTTGTAAAAGAGGCTCGACCAGCTATGGTAGAGGCATCGTTGGCACGAACAAACATGTGGAAAGAATGTCATTATGACCAATTATTAATAGTAGACGCCACGATGATTCCAAGTTCAAGAAGCCAACAAATACAACCGAAAAATGTATCAATGGATAATTATCCACAAATGGTTGACTCCAACATGAAGAATGTTATATTGCAACAACCAATTAATGCTACACCACTCCAAGTAATAGCGCCAATAACAATGACACCTTATTTTACATCGCCAACCTATCAACAACTGGAATTATTCACAAATGCGACTGTTAAAGATCCAAATGAAGCCTTGTCATTAAATCTAACAAAAAAGATGGAAGAATTGGCCGTGAATTTGGCTAAAGATAAGGAAAAATGGCATAAATCTTCTAATACGAGACCTAATGTATGGTGTAATAATTGTAAGGGACAAGATCATTTTGATACGGAATGTCCATCACCTAAACAAACGGGTGTTCAATGTACATTTTGTGGATGAAAGCACCCTACCCAAAACTGCTGGCATTTACAAAGGCAACAACAATTAGTAATCTGACCATGATCCCACCTACTCAGTGAGAAGTCAATCAAGTTCAAACGAGAAATACATATAGATGAAATAGAAATTGATTTAATCAACAAAATCAAACATTTAATAACTTTCAAAGTTCGAATTTTAATCAGGGGTCTGCATCAAACCCCCAGAATTACGGGAAGGAGCAACAAAGGTATCAGCAATATGCTCCACCGGCGTCATCAAACCAAGTACCTTTCGTACCAACGGGACAACCAAGATCATTTTTTAATCCTATATAGAACAAGCCTAGTAACTACATACCGATGGAGACACCCAATATGCCAGATGGAGGTGCAAGAAGACCACTTTATTGTTTCCGTTGCAAACAGATTGATTATTATGCCAGTGAATGTCCCAATCTCAGAACTAGTAACGATTATGCGCCAGTGTGTGTGAATTGTGAGCAGTGAGGACATACTTATTAGCAATGTAATACACCGTTCAATTTTAATAATCGAGATCAACAGATCTAAAGCCAAGGAAAAATAGACGAGATAAATCAAGGTCCTCAAGATTCACTAATTTACTAGGTAGAAGTAATCCAAGCTGTCCTTGCAAGAAATCAGCAAAAGAAAAAAGGACCAATTCAACATTTGGGTGATCCTGAAGCGAAGGGCCAATTGGACCAAATTACAGGGCCATCCAATCCAAGTCCTCACATGGGCCCCTTACTTAGTATAAGATCTGAATTGGTTGTGCACCCTAATGAGGTACCGATTACGGAGGCTTCGATTCCGTTTCAAGTTGTTCTGTTGTCACATTGAGAGGTCTTGCTACAGGAAACACTGGGTCATTTTTGCAACTAAATGACCAAGGAAGAGTCTATCGTCGTTTAACACATCCAAATCCTAAAATCAGACCCTAAAAACCCTAAAAATCCACTATATATTCTTTCCTCCCACTGCCTTCAAAATCCCGAATTTATTATTCCCCTTAACTCCTAAACTAGAGTATATATGAGATTCAGTTTTGGACATGTTAGAGTAGACAAGATAAGAAATCAAATCCAAAAAGAAATTTTGAAAAAGGTTAAGTATTCTAAGAGAACCAAGCTTTCAAAGTTACCCCCCCCCCTCTGCAGCTATAAATTCTGCACCCCTTCTCACTCATTTCTTTGTATCTCCTAGCTCACAGGTTGTATGGACTTGAGATTTGGATACAGTATTCTTAACTTTATTAGAAACAAAACCCAATGAATTTCGCCTAAAAAGTCCAAGTGGCCACTAAGAACCAAGGCCCCGAAATTCACTAATCCTCACTGCCCTAGTCTTAGACACCGACAACTTCGACGACCCATATCTCCCTTGATACTTAATTAAATCACATGAGATTTGTCTCTAATTTTTTTTCACTTAGTCTACTACAAATCCACAAAAACTCGCATTCAAAATCCTCTCCTAACTCATTCTACACACAAAAACGTTCTACTGAAATCCTCCTTCCTCTACCTCTGCTCTTCTTCCTCTTCTTTATATCTTGAGTTTTTTCCACTTTACGTGATTTCCGCCAAATCTTCCTTCCTTTTTGGTCAAAAGGAACCTTATCCCATATCTTTCCACCTCTTCATCCTAATCCCTTTGACTAACTTGGAAAAACTCAACTTTTAAAGTAGATTTTCATTCTACTTTCTTACTATCTACTTTCTATTATACTTCGATTCTAATTTCAGCCCACAACCATTAGGTTCAGACCTAATGTAGAAGAAAAACATTAGTAAATTAGATCTAAACTTCATAGAAGAAAATCTAATAAGTAACATAAAGCAGTTTAGACTAGATTAAGGATAAAAAAAAAGAGAACTACAACTTACATTGTTAAGTCAGAGAAGCTTATGTGGTATAGGCTGTTGGCTATTTTGAAGCTGACGTGGATCCAAATCCACTTGACTTCACTATAGAAAGCCGTGGCTTCATGACTTAGTACTGCTAGTGGGAGTTTAAGCAAAAAATTAGTAGTTTGGCCTAGCTATCATCCCTGAGCTTGTAACAAGATGAAGTAAAAATCCAAGATATTGTGATTATAACCACAATCCTTTTCTTTCTTCTTCCTTTCTTCTTCTAATCTTGATTCTTTTATTTCAACACATTATTTTATATTTTTCATATCATATATATTTTTACAACATAACACCATTTTCTATGCAGTTTTGGGAAACATCCTATCTGTTGAAAGATCCTCTCGAGGATGCGAATTCCAAGGAAGCTCCGGCTAGTGTTCGAATTCCAAGTCTAGGATGGAAGAATATCTTACCTCTCGGAGTTAAATTCAACTCAATGAAAAGAAAGACGGTATTCGGTATTACCTTACATATGGAATCCTATGACATTTTGAAGGATCTGGATGCTATTCGGCCTTCTATTTCTATAAAGCAACTTCTAGCGGTCGCACTAGAGTGATGTTCTACATTGAATTCTTCATTAACATGGCGTAAGCAATATAATAAGGAAGTTTGTGAAGTCAATTTGAACCTTGACCTATGTACACCAACCATCAATGTTTCGATTGACGATGTTATGATCTCAAGTATTCAGGTGGATGGTGGTTCCAGTGTCAATTTAATGAATGCTGATACAATGGATGCTTTAGATTTAGAACACTTAGTACCCACAACATTGGTGTTAAGGATGGTAGATCATAGCCAAGTTAAACCAATGGATATTTTACAGAGTGTTCAAACTATAATTGCCAATATTGTGTATGAAATTGACTATATCATCTTTCGATTACAACGTTTGACTTTATCATACGTAATTTTATTGGAATGACCCTATCTTTATTAAGTGAAAGCCAAGAACGATTGAGGTCAGGATACTTTGAAAATTGATAAGGGCGGAGATAAAATGGTATTACAAATGTACCCAGTACACTATCACAGGGAATTTCAATTGCTAGCATCTAAATTGACATCGAACGATGAACTTAGCACTGATGATGATGTAGTAGCATCAATTATCGAGGCATCCATGGAAGTAAACCAACACCCTAGAATGGTGTACCAATGTAGTGGTCTGGAGGAGTACTTGATATATCCGATGGATTTGAAAATCTTTGCTAAAGTTAGTATTGATTGGATGACTAAGTATGATGTGCACCACGTGAGTACTCTAGACACAGGATTTAGTACTTTGCACATGTTGGACTTACTAACTGATTTTAAACCAGCGCGGGGGTTGAAACCGAACATCGCTGATGTATCTTTATGTCAAACTATCAACTTGGCAACCACAACAGAGCCTTGGACAATTAAGATATATAAAGGTATTAAAGAATAGGAGTTAATCTACTGGAAAAAAAATTTCTTGCATCATAAATCAGCTTTTGCTTCGACATATGTTGATCTAAAAGCTATCCCCACTGAAGTCTGTGAGCATCATATCATTTTAGAGAAGAACGCTAAACCAGTACACTAGAGGCAACATCGCCTTAATCTTAAATATTCTCTCATGGTGAAGGAGGAATTGGACAAGCTTCTTGCAGTTGATTTTATTTATCCAGTATCGTATAGTGAATAGGTTTCATCAATTGTAATGGTGCGAAAAAAGAATGGAAAAATCCAAATTTGTCAAGATTTCTAAAAACTTAATGTAGCTACTATGAAAGATTACTTCCCATTACCTTTCACGGACAGTATGGATAACATGTTGTCATTATCACCAAGTAGTAAAAGAATAGGAGTGGGGCATCAGTTAAAGTCATTCTATGGTATTGTTTTAGGTTGGTTAGAGTGCCATTTTCTTGTATTTTTTGTGTTTTCGAGAGAATTAGTTCCAGTTAAGATTTTACAGTGAAGAGCCGATCACAAGTGTCGATTGAAGATGTTCCACAATGGATGAGTCAGCAAAAGCAACAATTGGAACTTCAAGATGTCCAGAACTTGAAACTTGAAGCTCAAGTCCGTGAATTGGGAGAGTATAATGAAGATCTCTTAAACCAATTAAAGAAGGAGTCGATGGATAGACTAGAGGAGGAAGAAGAAGATTTACAATTGGAACTAGATTCGGTGGAACGCACATTCGATAATGCAGCAAATGATCAATTAGGTGGATTAGAGGAAATAGTGTCTTTGTCAAATTTTATTAAGTATTTTTTAGATAGGTAACAATTGTGTGTTTGCGAGGGCGCTGCACAATTAAAAGTGGCACTACGTAGAATATGTAAATAAATTTTATCATAAGTTACTGATTAGTTATTAATAATCTTGAGAATTAGACTTAAGGTTAGGTAGTTTAGTTGGTAACAGTAGGTTGTTAGTGGAATAAATGGTTAAGAATTCAAAGGATCATAACCTTTGGAATCTGCTGGCCAACGGATCATCTTTTAGGTAGGATAAAGAAGTTGAGAAGTGGGAGATTGGAGCCAAACTGTGAGAATCGTAAGCCAAGAGGTCACACTGTGAGAATCGTAAGTCAAGGTAATCTTAGTGCTATCTCTTTATTTTCTTTGTTTTTATTATTTTCTTATGAAGAATTATGATTGAGAGAAGTATTGTTGCAACTGTGATTAGAATATTGTGGAATATGACTTTGGACTGATCGTTTTGGAAAAAATCTCTGTTCTTGAGAATTGAGATTATCGAATTGTGTTGTATTAAGTGAAGATATTGAATTTTGTGTGATGAATTGAGAAACTAAATATAATAAGTAAGTTGGAGATCAGTAATTGAATATATATAAACCGCAAAGAGAGTAAGTGAGAGATGAACGGATAAGAATATGGAAGTATTCTTGAATTGATAGTTGTAGAATGGATTATGGATTGAATTAAGACGGAAGTAGTAAGCCTTGGTATTTTGTAGTTTGATAATTGATTTTAGATAGCTAGAATATAGTCAATTGTGATACTAACTAACCCAAATCATACAACCAATCTTTCCCCGTGTTAAAACCCACCTCTATTAATTCAATTGCTTTGGTATATTGAAGCTTGAAGACAATGAGAACAACAATCGTGCTCTATAATTTTTAAAATCTAAAATATCTATTTTTTTTGCAATCCTAATTGCCTCCTCAAATGTTTGTAGATTTCTTAATTCTACCTCTTGTTGGATTACAAGTTTCAACCTTCATATAAATTAATCCATCATCTCTACCTGTGAAACATAGTCAATTTGGAGGCATAAGAACTTAAATTAGGAAATATAATCTTGTACTAATCTAGATTATATAAGCTTAGCCAATTGATTATATGCTATCTTTTTTATATTGATGGGCCAAAATTGACTCTTAAACTTAGTCTCAAACTCCTTCCAACTATAAAATCTATCTTGAGTTTCATAGCTTTGAACTCAATGTCACTACCAAATAGCTACTATACCTCTCAAATATTTGGCTGTATATATAATTCTTTTTGTGGTATTTGTCTTAGATAATTGGAGATATTATCGTATGCTAAAGAGCTATTGGCATACATCTTCTTGTCTTAAAGTTTCAAATTATGTATTAAACTTACTCAATTTTATTCTAGCAAATATCAACTCCCTTGTCTTAAAAGCTTCCATTTGTTCTTATAGAGTAGCTATCTGATTTGAGAGGTGTTATATCTAGGTCTTTATTTGGGATTGCTTCACCATATCTCCCATGTTACAATTTTCTTACTAAACTTTGTTATTATAATACCTTCTTTTCTTTGAAGTGAGATCTTAAAGTAGCTCATGGTAGCCTCAAAACAATACTTAATGTGACTACAATAACTAACCTCTAACTAAATGGTGGCTATCAATATACTATCAAGAATGTATTAACATTTGCTATGATATCAATGAAATGAGACTACACTATTTCTAAGATTTAAGACCTTTTTAATCTATAGCAACATAAATTCCATCATAATGTAAGAGAGCATAGACTAGAAAAAAAATTGAATAAAATTTAATAGAATAGAATTTGAAAGGCAAAATAAAGCAAAAACAAAAAAAAAATAGAATTGAACAAAAAAATATAAAATCAAATTTTATAAGAGAAAGGATCCAAAGCCATACAAGATCACATATTCAAATGGCCTTAGCTAGTCCTATTTATATTTTATCCAACTATCATAGAATTTTTTTAGAATATTCATAATGATAGGCTCTTCCTAAATAATCGCCTTAAGCTCTTTCTAGAATATTTCATGGTAGAACTTTTTATAGACCACCAACCTAGCTCCAATTCTAAAAACTTCTCAAACATGGCTCCAACTACATATCTCTATGCATCAACAATACAAATATCTTATCTATACATCTTTGTAATATCAAATATATATATATATATATATATATATATATATATATTTTTTTTTATTCAATAATTTTTATCTACATATGTATGTATATATATATATATATATATATATATATATATATATATAAGTGATATTTTTTCTCCTTCTAGACATGGATTCTATAAGAAGTGGTCATTATCCTTTAAAGATCTTCCTATTCTTCATCTTGATTTTGATGGATGTTTTCAATGTAAAGCATCAACCTTCTTTGCTACATTTATAAGATTCTTAACATGCTTTTATGTACATTCACTAATATTACATTTATACCAATAAATAAGATCTTTCAATCTATTTTAATATTACCTTGAATCATAAACTTCTTGTACTCTAAATTTTTGATTATTACTCAGTTTTATAAGAAGAAGTGGCATTTTTCTTCTTTTCAAGTTACTTATTGTCTTATATGATTTAAGAAGAGATACATGGAATAAAAAATGGATCTTTATAGACTCCAATAGATATAATTAAGAAGTAATTAAATTAACTTATTCACAAATAAGAAATGGTCTTAGCTCACAATAATCCAACTTATCATAAAGACACATAATCATTATAATGTGACAAAGTAATCATACCTTATTACTAATATAGAATTGAGGTTTTTTCTTACTTTAGGCATCTGTAATGGTCTTTTATTGTTTACAAACTTCTTTTAATTGTACCTTCATTGTTGAAAGAACCTCAAATAAATAATTTGCTAAATCTTTTGGCATAGAATTATCAACTTTTGAAAAGTGAAAAGCATCAAATTATGGATGATATCCATAATTAGTAAAAAAAAATTATTATATAAAAGAATATATTATATCATTATAAGGAAATTTTACAAATGACAAAAGATTTTTTCAATCATCTTGTTCATAGTTGATGGTACACCTTAAATACTGCTCTAAAACTTAGTTTATGTACTCTATCTAACCATTAATATGAAGATGAAAAATCAAAGATAGTTTTATATTCATCTTTAAAATCTTGATACAAATTAAATCTCTTTTTTCTAATATAATATCTTTGAGCAATCCATGATAGCAATAGATGTTGTCAAAGAAAAGCTTAGCTACTTTTTTATCTGTGATAGATTTTGTATACAATAAAAAATATACTAATTTTATCAATTGATTTATTATCACAAATATAAAATCATATGAACCTAAGACTATAAGATCTATGATAAAATCTATAGAAACAAAAGACCATAGTTGTTTTGAAATAGATAATAGATAAAAAAGTCCATAAGGTTAATGACAAGGAATTTTGGATCTTAAACAAATATCACATTATTATAAAAAGTCTTTGACTATCTTTTATATTTGAGGCTATTAAAAATCTCTCAATATTAGATCTAAAGTCTTATTGTATCTAAAATATTCAGCTATTAGAAAGTTGTAACAAGCTTAAAAAATATATAATCATGTTTTATTTTTTTAAATATTTAATTATCTCTTGAAATAGAATAGATTATTTATGAATTCAAATTTTGAATAATCATGAGACTCAGAAGAATTATTCTTAATATCATAAACAAAAAGATCAAAGGTCATACTTGATTGAACTTGCTTGAAAATAGTTGAATCAACAATTAATGTTAATTTCATTGCTTAAAGAAGAACATGTTTTGGCTTCAAAAAAATCATTTTTTATTAATTAAAAGTTATATGTCTTTCTTTTGATGTAAGTTAAAAAATTTTAAAAATGACATCTAATAAATCTTATTGCTTTTTGCATCAATAAATAATCTTAAATCAAATCTTGATAAAAATGTGATTTAATGAACTTGGCAATAATTCAAAACATGTATCAATAAAGAATATGTAAGATTCTTATGATCAATATACATAATGATTAGACTCAAAGTGCCTTCTATATAATAATGTCATTCTTAAAATTAATCCATAATTATAAGAAGTACTTAGTTGTGGATCTTGTAGTTAAACTTGCTTGCTGAAAATGTCTTGGAATAAAATGCTATCAAACAGAGCTTATCATCTACTTCCATTTGTGACAAAATAATATCTATAACAAAGTTTAAGGTATTTTTTATAATGAAGAATGCCTTAAAGAAGTCAATGCAATAGAAGATTGGTGCAAAAATAAATATTGCCTTCAAAACTTCAAAAGATGCCTCAATATCTTTAGTCCATTCAAGTTAATCTTTACAGGTAAAAGATATAAGAAGAGCCACAATTTCAAAAAAAATTGATAAAGATTCAATAATAATTGGCAAATTTCAAAAACGTTGCACATTTTTATTTTTTTTGAGATCTTTCAATCCATAATAGTCTAGACCTTCTTAAGATCTATCATAAGACCATTGTTTGCAATGATGTATCCTAAAAAAATAATTTGAGTGGTGTAAAATATATACTTTTTTATCTTGGTATATAATCCTACATTTTTTAATTTTTGTAACATACAACAAACATGAATTCTATATTCTTTTATATTTTTAGAATAGATTAATATATTATTAAAATAAAAAAATAAAATTATTAAGAAACTCACAAAATACATCATTTATTAGATATTAAAAAATAACTAGTACATTTGTGAATCCAAAAGACATAATGTTATATTTGAAATATCTATACTTCATTTAAAAAATAATTTTTCATTCATCTCTTTTTTTAATATATATCAAGAAGTATATTCCTTATAGATCTAATTTTTTATAGATATTTACTTGATTTAATTGATTAAGAAGTCTTGAAGTTAAAAGTAGACAATATATATTTTGATAGAAATCTTGATGAGTCTTTGATAATTCACATACATCTGCAAAGATTGGTCTTTTTTCTTTGCAAATAAAATAAGAGCTTCAATTGGAGATTTAAAATAGTGTATGAAGTTCTTAGTCAAATTTTCATCAATGTACTTTTTGAATGCAACTAAATTTTTCTATCATATGCTTTGAATTGGTCTGAATAGTTGTTAAGTTCTTTCTTGAAGATCAATGGAATAATTGTATGAACAATTTTCTAGAAAAAAATTTACATTTTTCTTCTTAAAAACATCTTAATAATCTTAGTATTAGTTTGAAATACCATTTAAAATCTTTTTTCTATCAAAAATCAGTGTGGCAAATATAATATGAGCTGATATTTTTTCTGCAGCATGTATTAAAGCTCTTGTACGTACTAATAATGATTTCAATATATTGGTTTTATGGATTTTTAGTTGCCTAGTAAAATTTTGGATTAAACTACAAGAAAAATCAAAGTTTCAAGAAATCTAGTCTATTTGAGGATTATTTATTTTTAGCCATAATAATCCTAAAATTATTGGATTAGAAATAAATTCTAATTATATTCAATATTATTTAACTATTATAATGACTAGTTGCTACATCTAAAAGAATATTTTTATGTATAATATCTCCAAAAGACAATAAATAACCATTTATTACTTCTACATGCACAAGTTTGTTTTTTAAAATAAAGATATTTTTTATTTTTTAAAAAAATCTTTATCTATAAAATATGTTGAGACTCTTGAATCTAATAAGGCTAAGACTTTGTGACTTTTTGGTCCTAAACAAACTTCTATCATAAAATAAAGTGAGGGATATGAGGAGAGAATAGAACCTTTTTTAGATGTTATATAAAATTCTAATTGCAAAGTCCCTATTGTAATTGAAAAAACTTATTTTTTTAACAAATTGTTTTCTTTGGCAACCATATTTTTATTTTGTGATTACATTTCTTCTTTGGATAATGTTGAGTAGTATGCTTGGATTCTCTACAATATATGCATAAGTCTTCTTGACAATAATAATTCTTTTTTTACTTTGTAAGAAGTTTAAAATATATTGTGTTAATTTACATAGGCTCTGATATAGATAAGTAAGCTTTGATAAACTTAAAAGGTATCACCATGGCTCGACTTATACCTCTCCAATCAAATCTTTATTTTTGGCATCTTTTAAAGAATCAATTATTTTATGCAATGGTTTTCCTAATAAATTGTTCTAATGAATTTGCTTTTAACATCATCAACAATAAATCTTCAAAATTATTTTAATCCACATCAAAATTTATTGATAAGGGCTTTGTCATTCCAATCCATGTTGTAAGTAAGATTTTAGAATTTAGTAATATATATGGTGGCTGAATGTGATTCTTTTTATAGAAATGTAAGTTTAATCTTTGTTATCTTTTTTCAATCACTTTTTTAAAATATATTTATAAATACTTCTAAGTATGAATTCAAGACATAGAATAATTATGAATCTTTTTTTATCAAAGGTACAAACCAAGAAAGAATACTTCTTGATAGAAGTGCACTTATGAATCCAACTTGAATAAATCCATTAAGATATTAAAAAAGATGCAATCTTAGACAAAGCTTTACTTATTGTAAAAATCTTCAAAAATTTGATTTTGTTCCATCAAACTTCTTTGACATACTTACCCTTGTCTGAGAGTCCTACAAATTGATCTTAATTAGTGGATTAGTTAAAAATATAGTTTTAAGTCATTCAATTATACAAATGTTAAGAGTAGAGAGTTTTTTTACTATAATTTAGAAGTATTTATAAGTTACAAAAGTGTTATTAGAAGAAAAGTTATAAAAATGGAGTCTTAGTAAGACTTGGAAGCAATTATCTTAGTTAGTTTAGTATTTTTCTTATTGTTAAGTATTAAGAGTTAGTTATTGAAATCAATATCTTCATTGGCTCTTATCTACATGTATTACTTATAAAATCCTATCAATGATTAGTTAGTAGTTAGAAGAAGCATGAAAAAGAGCTTCATGTCTTTTTAGTTAATTATATAAAAAATAGAATTTTTAGTGGATTTAAATTTATTTTATTACTATAAAAAATCAAAAATATAGGAAAATACAGCCTCATATGGATATTAGTATTATAGAAACATTATTGGATTTTTTAGAATTTATTTGGAATTTATTTAGAATTTTTTATGAATTTTTAGAGAAAATTTTAAGACTTTGGTAAAATTGAGTTTTATCACCTTGAGAGCCATTATGAAGAAATGAAGCAAGATTTGAAGACTATGCAAGGTTTCATGGCTAATTGGGTATTATTAAACACCATGGGGAAGTCAAAAATATAAAAAAAGTAGTTTTACTAGTAGAAAATAGGAGGACCAATAGCTGATATAGTCCTTGTAGGAAGAGAGGTGCACAATTCCCATGTGGGTTGTAGCACCTTGGATATAGGTAGGAAGATAAGACCAAGGCCTCAAAACCTCTTGGGAGGGGAATATACACTACTTTTTAGCCTTGGTGAGGCTCGAACTCCTGATTTCTTAAGCAAGTTATCCTTGAGGTAAAAATTATTCACTTAACTTTTTTATTATTTACATTCTATCTTTAATCTATCATAACTTATTCATAGTAACTTGGAATTACATGATTTTTATGTCATTGGAAAGATAAAAAAAATTATCTATCTAAAAATATATTTTTTACTTTTTACTTTTATATTTTACTAGGTAAAAATCCAGTGAACGGACTGTGACTTTATTTTGGATGTTGTGAATACTTGATTTTATCTCTTTTATTTGTATTGTGGTTGTTCCTCCTTGGTCTTTTGCCAATTGCTTACTTCACTTTACACCACCAATTACAAGAAACTCTTAATTGAGGTCATCTTATAATTGGAGCTGAGGAGTGAAATTTACACTCACATTGTCTCTTTTATATTTATAATAGCAAAAATCCTTAGATTTAATTGTAAACTTGATCTACTTGCTTCTCATAATTGTAAATTTTCTTAGCACAAACTTTAAACTTTATTATTGACTTCTTCCATGGAAATAGGAATAATAACTCTATGATTCATATTAAAAATATATGAAATTTTTATTCTAAAAATATTAATAAGCTCTTGAAGATTTACAATAGTTATAAATTTATTCTCATTTTTACAAAGATTAGTATCCATAATTTTTTCTTCCATAGACAATTCAAAAAAATTCAAAAAGTTAAATTAGAAGAAAATAATGTGTAACTTCTAGTATCAAATAAAAATTTCTATAAAGAAAAATAATCTACTCTTTTTAAGAAAAAAAATCAATTTTAAAAAACTAAAATTTAATTTAAAGGTGGATATTTCATAATCTTCAAATCACATTAATAAAAGTGAGATAATCTATTCATTTCTAAAACAAAACAAGAACAAAAAATCTTTAATTTTATCAAACTGTCAAGGACATGAACTTTAGAATATTAAAAAATCAATACAAACTTATGTCACTTGAAAAGACTAAAGAATAAATCAAAGATAGTATAATATTAAATTATAATAGCTATTTTTAAAGATAAGAAGACTTAAAAGTCTTGATACAAGTTTAAAGACTAAGAGTGAATACAAATTTATAAACTAAGCATTGATAAGAGTGAAAAAGGCTTTATTCTTGCTTCTATATATACTATCTAACTAAGAGCTATATGATAATATTTTATAGGACCTCCAATACGTGTTGACTTTGTAAAACATATGTTTTAACTTACAAGACAAGTTTCTTATATGAGCATCATATATTAGCTTGTATCACAAGCTATCCATACATGCAACATGTGGCTAGCTTGTTGGCTAAATTTCTAACCTATGAATCAATTACAAACATGTATAAAGTCAAATACGCCTGTTTCAAACTTCTAAGAAGCTTTGTTATGAAATAATATTAAATCTATCTATATTTATCTTCTATCTAATACTTCTTATTAAAATAAATATATATATCTCTAATAATAAAAATGATCAAAGATAGAAAACATTTTAAAGATTTTGAGGTCCAACTTTAATAAGTTTAAATAATATCAACAATGTTGTTGCCATTGATTATGTAACTTTCATTTCATCTCTTTTTTGATAATGAAAATGATTGATAAGATCATTATAAAGAAAATATAATTTAAAATAAGAAATTTTTTAAAAAATTTACAAGAAAAGTTCCAACATTTAAGAAAAAAATTAATTGTATTTGTTAAGTAAGAATTACTTGATCTATAAATCTTAACATGCAATTTATAAATTATTGATGTCTTATTACATGAATTCTTATTTGAAAATACAACATGCACCTAGTTGTGGAAGATAAGTAATAATGCAATAATAATTCTATCAAATCTAATAGAGCCTTAAATAAACTTCAAGTAATTCTTAATAATCTAATCAAATTTTAATCTATTTAAATAAATTTAAAAGAAATCACAAAAAAAAATACAAAAAAAATTTAAAAAATATTAAAAATAAAAAAAATCTAATATAATCCTAATTAAAATCCTAATTGAATCTTAACCAAATCCTTGATCAAATCCTAGGTCAAATTCTAATTAAAATCTTAATTGGACCTTAATCAAATCTTAGATCAAATCTTAATAAAATCCTAATGAATTACTAAATCTTAAATGAGTCCTAAATAAGTTCTAAACTATATCCTAAGCAAATCTTAATTGTGATGAAATCCTAAATCAAATTTTAAACCAAATTCTAATCAAATCTTAGATCTTAAACGAACTCTTAACAAATCCTATAGCAAAATAGAACTTCAAACAATTAATAATCAAATCATTGATATCAACTAAAAATTTGTAAACTTCTTATTGTTTTAGTAAGAAACAAGCATAAGAAAGATGAAAGCAATTATACTTATCAATTGAGAGAAATAAAAGATAATCCAATTAGGTATTAAACAACTTCCTACTCCAATTTAATTGCTAAACTTTCAATGCCTATATCTCCTTCTTGAACCATTGAATTACTCTCAAATTTCACTTAAAACATTGAAAATCAAATCTAGTATCTATACAAAAAAAAATTCACTTCAATCCAATTAACATATCACTAAAGATCTTAAAAATACTCATTGACCGTCAAACTTCAATTTTTGAGACCTCAACCCACAAAACCCTTTATATACTTCAATCTAACTATTCAATTGACCTCAAAATTTGTACACGCATTAAAACTAGAACACTAACACACTACCTAAAATTCACCCATATATGCACTATAAAATTCAAGAAACTTTTAAATTTATAAAAATATTTTTATTTCTTAAAATCTAAACCACCAAGAACATCACTAACTTTGAAAATCCTTCAAAAACTTAATATTGATTCAATTGATATAAAACCAATATCCAAAAATCTTTCCTCAAGTTTGCTCTCAAATCTTCTTCCCTGATCTATCAAAGAATCCTTGTATCATTGTAGGTGCATTGTTTTGTAACTTGGGATCTAATTTCGACCTAAGTTGATAGTTGGTCATTTCTGAGTATCAATTCTTGGCTTCTTGAAATAAATTTTGCTAAAAAATATTCTTAAATTCTTTTTATATATACCTATATCATTCAATTTTTCAATCTATTTTTTTATTTATTTATGGCCCTACAAAAGTAATTAGAAATTTATTTTATAAAAAGGTAGCATTAGTACTTTTTAATTTTACTATCTTTTTGAACATTATTTATATTTTTAAGATAATTTGCTACATTATTTTAAAATAAGATCTTCTATATTATAATTTCTTCTTCTTCTTCTTCTTTTCATTCATTTTCCATATTACATACAACATCAAATATAAGTTTGACTCTTGATTATTATTAAAATCTATTAAGCTACTATTTTAAAAGTATTAATTATTTATATAGACATAATATTTAGATTAAGATCAAAATGCAATGTCAATGAGCATGTGAGGTTATAAATATGCATCATGTATATGTTCTTTTAAGCTCTCATATTCATAATATTTGTAAATAAAAAGCCTACACCAAAACAAAAACAGAGACCAGCTAAGTAATTTTTACATGCTCTATTTAATAAATTTATTGTATGTACACTATCTATTCTATAAATTATAAACTACATGCCATAAAATTTTAAATATGTTAATGTAAGCTCTTCCAATTTCAAACTATTAAATTCTTTTAATAATGCTTTAGATGAACATGTTTTGTTTGATCATATATATTAATAAATATATTTTTTTAGTCTAATTCTATGCTGCTATTTGATTCCAATTTTACTTTTAAGTTTCAATAGGGGCATTTTTTAGTGCCAAAGACATTCTTTATACTACATTGTTTGATCAAATCTATCTTTAATAATTCTTTGTCAAAGCTAGTTGCAAAAAAAACCTTCTTTTTGTTGCAATAAATGTAAAGCATTAAAATTTGGAAGATTTACATGCATCAAAAATTGCAAGTAAATAAATAAATACACATATAGCATGTACTTGGAATATAATATAAGAGTAAATATATTAATGCATATATAGTAAAGAGTTGAGATATATAATATATACCATTTATTTTGGTAGTAAGAACTCATTATTATTTTGGAATCAACATTGATAAATTTGACCTTTTATAATAAATCTATATGATATTCAATTAAAAAATATGTATAGTGTAATTTAAAAACATTACATGATCATATCTATTTTAAAGAAGTAAATGTACTATCTAGAATATTATTTATAAATTAAGGTTTTTTTTTCATAAATAGTATTGAATCATATCTTCTTACATTTTTTTAATCTATAATCAAAAAGTCTATTTTTATTTATCTATTTATCTATTTATTTATTTATTTATTTCTATAATGAAGGTTTATTTTAATGATATAATTCATACTAAAGATATTATGAAAAGGTTTTGTTAGCAAATATTTTTGTATTATAATATGACCATATAGAAAAAGATACTAATATGGATTATATTATATAAGAGTCTAATTAAAAAATATAGGAGCAAAACATAAGTCAAAGACAAGGAGGTAGTAAAAAAATTTAATATTGTTGCTTCTTTTTCATCAAAAAAAATATTCTATCAATTTTGTATAGCCATAAATAAGATAAAATAAAGTAAATTAAAAAAATAATTAATAAAAACATCTTTAAGAAGGAGTTCAAAGTAGTTTGTAGGAAAAATTATCTTAATAAATCAAGAAATTATACTAAGAGAAGATTTATAGTGAATTATAGTCAAAATCAGATCCTAAGGCACAAAACTATACACTTGTGGCAATATTGAGGTTTTTTTTGCTAATTGAAGAGTAAAGTTAGTGAAAAAATCTTTACAAAGATTGTTTCAATATTAGTTTTAAGTCATTTTTATGGATATTGAGTTTTAAAGAGCTTTTTAAAATGAGAGATGTTTTCATTGATTTTGGATTTAAAAAAAAAAAAAAAAAAAAAAAAAAAAAACTTACATATTTAAAGTATTTATGAATATTGAAGCAAATAAATAGGTGAAATATTTTTAGTTTGTAAATGTGTTTGTCTTAAATATTTTTTGAAAATTTAAATTCAATTAAGTAATTAAATAATTAAATTAGAAAATATGTAAATTTAATCAAATTAAAATTAGTAAGATTTTTTTGTAATCTTTTGAAATCCGTTGCTTTCATCAAACTAAAACTTTGTAAAAGTATAATGGGCTTGGATTTCTATACTTTTTTAATTTAAAGAAGAATTGAGTGTTTGAATATGGAATAATTATTGCTAGATAATCAACATCTAAATTGGACAAAAATAACAGCTGATTCTTGATAGTATTAGGAGCTGTTTTTTCCAATTGATAAGTTTATTTTTTTCAAAATTTTATGCTTGTTGTTTTCTTGAAGTTTGAAATATGAAAAAAAAAAAAAAAAAAAAAAAAAAAAAAATTAGTCAAAATCAATAGTTCAATTGATAGTTATTGAAAATTTTAAAATTGCTATAATAATTAAATTGGAATTTATTTAGGATTTGTTTAGGAATTTATTAGGATTTGTTTTAGGACTAAATTAGAATTTAATTAGAATTTATTTAGGATTTAATTAGGTTTATTTTTTAAATATATATTTATATACTTATTTATTATTTCTTAGAAACTTTAATATTTTTTAGGTTTGATCATTATTTTTTAGATTTTTTTATAATATTTATATAAGATTTATAATTTTTTTAAAAAATCTTCATGATTTCTTTTTGATTATTTTTTAGAATTCATTTAAGATTTCTTAAGAATTTACAAAGGTTTGATTAGGATTGCTAAGATTTAATTGGAATTTATTTAGGATTCTATTAGAATTATTAAGACATTTATTATTGCAATTTCTAATTTATCTTCTAGTGCTAAGTGCTTAGTGCATTTTGAAGCAAGACAATAAATTAGACAACAATATGAATTCAAACTTAATTGTGAGTGATTTATGAGTAAATTTTATATATTTTTTATCACATGATTTTTAAAAAATAATTAATTTTTTTTGATATTACTATTATTATTTAAAAAATTATTATCAAAATATATTATTATTATCATAAAGATATTTTATTATTAAAAATAGTTATTATCAAAAAAAATTATTATTATTGAAAGATATTATTATCAATAGATATTATTATTAATAAAAAGTATTATTATGATTATAAAAAAAATTATTTAAAGATGTTACTATTATTGAAAGATATTATCAAAAGGTAAATTTTTTACTCTTGATAGTGGACATGTTAATTGTCAAT
Source organism: Physcomitrium patens (assembly GCF_059467195.1). Taxonomy (NCBI): domain Eukaryota; kingdom Viridiplantae; phylum Streptophyta; class Bryopsida; order Funariales; family Funariaceae; genus Physcomitrium; species Physcomitrium patens. The sequence continues at coordinate 9,158,055 of NC_143427.1, read as the reverse complement.
TGTTGATTTGTTGTACATTAGAGACAAAGATTATGTGAACATGCTGAGTAATACATGCAAGTAGATAAATAATAAGCAAGAAGAAGATCAAATGCCTCAGATAGTTTAAAAAATGATTTAAACAATGTTGCAATTATATTGAATTGTTGAACAATTGGAGAACTAAGACAAGATGCTTGGGAATGCTGTCATATAGCAAGAATTCTTACTTGAGAATGCATTGGGTACCTAATTGTAGAAGATAAAAAAATAAAAAAATAAAAAAAATAAAAAAAATATCCAAGACCATAATCTATAAAAACTCTCATAATCGTCAATCTAATCATTTGAAAAATATAAATTCATACAAATACATTCAAAACAAATATTATGATAGATTGATAAAAGTTCATCCATAAATATGCTATAATATACACAAAATCTTCAAAATTATGAATTTCTTTTTATTTTTCAAAATCCTAATTTATTATTGTGAATATATATATATATATATATATATATATATGTGTACACATATATATATATATATATATATTCTAATAATTACCTATATAATTAAGTAGAAGTAGATAAAATAGATTAATTTTATAATATATTCTAAAAAAGTTTTTTAAAGCTTCATGAATGCAACTTTGACTTTATACATATTTATAGTTGATTGATAGATTAAAAACTTGGTCAATAAGCTAGATATTATATATAGATGAAATAATAAAGCCTTCTTCACTCTTGTCAATGCCTTTCTTGTTCTTAGTCTAATTTCAAGAGTCTATAATCTTCTTATCTTAAGCAATAGCCATTCTAGTCTTAATACTATATTACTTTTGGAGTAAAATTATTTATTCTTCTTAAATTACATAAGAATGTTTTAAGGTTCTTCTTATTTTTATTTATGTCCTTGACACCCACTTAATATATCTCTTATTTTGAAAAGCCTTGAGAACCTTCTATATTCCTACAAATTACATAAAATCAACTCTCAAAAATCTTTTTTTAAGTTTTTTCTTGAATCCCTCTCTTTGATCTATCAAAAAACCTTGAAGCCATTACATGTATGTTGTTTTATACCTCAATGTTTGATTTCGACCTTGATTCACAAGAGGTTCTCTTTGGATATTAATTCTTGATATTTTGAGATAATTTTTGTTAAAACTTATTTTCAATTCCTTCCTGAAGTTTTTTATATTAATTATATATTTTATTTATTTTTATTTGGCTCATTTATGGTCTAATAAAATAAGTATAAGTCTCTCCAATAAGAAGATAGTATTAACACTTATTATTTTTTACTACCTCCTCGTCTATTATCTATATTTTTAAGATAATTTTTAAAAATATTTTCATTTAAGCTCCTCTAAAATAAAATATTTTTTTCTTTTTTCTCTTTTTCTTTTTTTTCACCTAATAGCTATGTTGTTATACAACAATGCATTGAAGAATATAAAAAAACAAAATAAATGAGGGATGGTACTACAATCAATAGAAATGATGGTATTAGTAGAAAAATTGTTCAATCTATGAATCTTTGAATAAATATATAAAATAGGAAAAGAGCACAAGAAGAAGTAATTCTACATGTACAAAAAAAAAATTAATAGAACATAATAAAGTGAAATTTTTTGATAAACCAATAAAATAGCTTTCTCATGAAAGTCATAACAAAAGAAAAATATTAGAAGATTGTCATAATGTTGGAAATATGAAAGTTTTATGCTCACATTATAGAGCACTTTATTGGATGGATGAACAAATTTTTCCATTGACAAAATTAAATCCATAATTTGGTACAAGTTATTTTCATAGAAAGATTGAACTATTGCTTTTTGAAGATCTTATATTATTAATTAGATAACTACTTAATAGACATGATAAATAAATTAAGAATTTTTAGAAGATTATTTAATAATATAATGTAGCATACAAATTTATATTATTTAGTATAAAAATCAATAATATTGCCTTGCAATAATATGATCTACATAGTTTTTATATATTTAAAGAGTTTTGATATCAAAAAGATAATCGTTTACCAAAGCAAAGTATAAATATAAGTTATATGCAACTTTATATTTATAATCCAAATATTTTTTAGGAAATAAGAATCGACACATAATTCTAGTTTATTTGCTTAGATAATGTAGGCTTAACATTGAATGAGGCCTAACAAAACAAACATGTTTCAAGAATGTTTAAGAGAACATCATGTATTTTTTTTGCTTTGCTGATAAGCTTATGAAATATTGTTTGAAGCAACAAAAAGAAGAAAGATTAATAAATAATATATACATTATCTTAATTTTAATAAAAATATCAACAAATATTGTTGTAATCTTTTCAAATTTTAATTAGATTTTTTTTATTATGCCACACAATAGAACAAAGATAGAAGGGATGAGAGATATAGCCGTCCAATAGAAAAAATGTCCATTGCAAAAAATTTATAATGAATATCCTTCATACTTAGTACTACACTATGTTATTTTTTTTTCATGTGGAGAATGTGGATAGCATGATCAAATGAGATATAGAAATATGAATACTAATGAAGATGGATTTAATAATACATAAATTGCACATATTACTCAAATGGATTTTAACTTGTATTGATTGTTTTCACAATATTACAAGTACTTGATTATCTTACAAGACAAAAAGTTGCTACAAAAATTTACTATGGATGTCTAGGCAACAATAGAGCAAAATCAATTGAAATACTTTAGTATGAATGAAGATAGGTTACATGCAATGTATATGAAGGAATAGCAAATATTTTTTAAGATATGCATAACTAAGAAGTTGACATGCAAAATCTAGGGTAGAAGATAATTATTTAATTGTCTCATATTAGAAGTACAAGAAATCTATTTGAATTTTTTTGACCTTTAATGGCCATTATTCAATACTGTCTACATCCAAATATATTTGATATAATAATTGAAAATCTTTAGTGGCTATAGTTTTTAAGCACACTGATTTTAAGACAAAGATTCAAGGATTGTCTCAACTTAATAGCAAGAATATTTGAATTTAAGAGTCATGCATTAATTGAAGATATTTATAAACATCTCATTTTTGGACATGTACTTGCAAGAGTGCATACTATTGAATTTCAAAAGTAAAGTCTTTTTTTTACATGTACTTTTGGACAAAATAACAAAGTAAAAGATCTAATTATTATTGATAGGATTGTTTATGCAAATTTTCTTATTAACGAAGAAGATTCGTTGTTATTTGAGACAATTAGCACTTGTATGATTTACAACCTATGTGAATCTCAAAATATGCAAGTTCTATGTATAATAGATTCAATATACAAAAAGAAATATTCAAAAGAAAGTCAAGAAAGTAATATTGATGGATGGTGATGGCTATCTCCAATATGATAGACAGAATGATAGAAGAACTTTCAATCTTGAGATGTTATTGTATATAATCTTATTCATAGTAAATAATATAATTATTATATCAACATTAAGGTTTGTTCTTTATTTTTTGCTGTGAAATACATTCATAATACAAGTATATTTATTAAAGGTCATAATTTTATAATAATGTAAATTATAAATGAGGAAATTGACATCAAACAATATAATGATATATGGTATATGAGGAAGCATGGTGTTTGTTTGGAATGAAGGTCAAATATCCAATAATATTATTGAAAAACATTACTTCAGATTAAAGACTTTATAATGGATCTTGCTTTGCCATTATACACCTAATTGATTGAGTTATAGAAACAAGACTATTCTACACACTACAAGGGACAATTAGATTTTCTTTTAGGACCTATATTATATCTATTATCTCCAAAGATTTTGTTCAAGTTATAGCAAAGGAAATTTTAAATAAAAATGAGATTTGCAATAACTATTAATAAATATCAAGGACAATTATTAAAGAACATGAGAATAAATCTTAAAATCTTTTTATTTGCATGTAAACAATTACATGTTATCTTTTCTTGTTGCACTTCTTCAAATATAATTAAGATCCTATTTCTTAAATATAATAAAGACAAAAACACCACCGTAAATATATTTTATTTCAAAGTTCTTTTAACTTATTTATTTATATTGTTGTAGTAAATAAAAATTATATTTTTTAATTACACTAAAGAAACATAAATGATTTCATTGTTATGCATATATATATATATATATATATATCTATATATATCTATATATATATATTTTTCTTAATCAACATCTCTTTAAATGTGGTCAATATTTTACTTAGCAACCACAAATTAAACTTTTATAATTTTTTTATAGCCCACAACATAGGTTTCTACTATATACATATATACTAATATAATGTTCTTTCTATTTATTAATATCATCTATTGCAATGAAAAAAATTTAGTTGTTAAAGATATTAATCATCACATGGCATATTGAAGACAAAGTGGAAATCATTCTTACTAAGCCCTTTGATCATACCATGCTTCTTTCTACCAAAGCAGCCATATGGCCTTGCTTGCCCAATCACATATATCTACATGGCCTTTATTAATCACCTCTCTTAATTTATAAAAATTAATAAAAATCAATTAATTATTAGATATTAGAGGTTATTGAATATGCAACACAAAATAAAATTGGTTTCTAAAATTTTAATAAATTATTATAGATTATAAGTTTTTAGAAAATTAATTTTAAAAAATATTAATAATATATATATATATATATATATATATAATAATAAACTTTTGCACTTGTATTAACAAATAGATGTAATTATTAAAAAAATATTTTTTATTTTATTTCTTTATTGATATATATATCCATCAATATTAACTTATATGTTCTAGAAAGAATACTTGATTTTAAATATTTATCTTTAATAGAATTTCGTAGCACATATTAACATTAGTTTTATTATAATGAATGTATACACAACTAAATAGAAATGATTTTAGATAAATTTTAATAATATAGTCTTCAATATCACAACCCAAATTTCAATTTTTTTTTTGAAGAATAAAACTTATAAAGTTCTAAAACATTCTGAAGATAAAACACTCAAATTTTAAAATCTTAGATGATTTTTTTTTTGAACCAAAAAATTCAACATATATAATTGAAAACTTCCAACTGTATATTACTCTTCAAAACTAGCATCATAATAACAACAACAACAGCAATATTTAGATTTGAAGCAGGTGCAAAACAGGGCAATAAGATGGGGAAGGGCTGAGAATGTCTCCAAAAAGTGTGCCAGGGGGGGGGGGGGGTGGATGGGGAGTCTCTCCCCGCTTTTGCAATCATGCCCTAACCACTGCGCGCCATTACCAACATTTGTACAGGGGATTGGGGGGTGAGATACAGGATGGGCATGGAACTCATGACGAAACTTCGTCGCATACACCGGAACCAGGGCTCTATAACAACCAGGCGGTTAAATAAGCAGGGCGAGCTTGGCCCTTTGTTCCGCTCCCAACTCCCCCATCGTCTATTCAGCATCGGCACCGACTGAAGGCACCCCGCCGCGTTGCCTTCGTCGTCTCGTCTGCCGCTGCATCTCTTTCTCGTCCCTGCTCTTATCTTCGTCGCCATCCTTTCACCCGCTTCTCCGACCCATTTTAGTCTGCCTTAACAATTCTTTACTGCCCATCTTGCTCCTCCGGCGCATGTTGGTGTCATTGCCCGCATTGCAGTTGCAGGTGGTGTTCGTGTAACTTCGGCTCTGAAGGAGCTCGTCTCTTTTCATATCTGGCGGACCAGTCAGGGTCGAATTGTGAAATTTATGCTAGGTGCTGTAGCTCCGCCCGAGGATATTACGTGAGGAGTATTCTTTAGGGCTTTCTGGATTTTGTTTGAATTAGTATGTGTTTGTGTTTGTGGAGAGGGGTAATGTTTGGGGGGTTTTGTTGTTCAGGTGTGTGTTGGGATGTGGAGCATTCGGTTGGTGGGGTTCGGATGTTCGGCGATTTGAATGTGAGGTTGTAATTGTGGTGATTTTTGAATGGCTTTGGAGGTCTGGGCACCTGGGTTTGCATGGGGTATGCGATGGGTTCCATGTGACGTGCAGGCGTTGCTCATGGTGAGATAGGGTGTATTAGAATGTGGAGGGTTCTCGGCGGTAGAGTACCGACTGGAGAACTGTTGGTGTTTGGGTTATCTGGTGGGTTGTGAAGGTAGGGGGAACGGGAACAGTGTCATAAGTTTTTGGCCTCATGTTGATCTTGTGCAGGAGTTGAGAGAAGTTTTGGTAGGGATTGAAAAAACGGAAGGATATTTTTTCCATAGTTCGGTGCGAGGTTTGTTTGTGCTCTGTGTTTTTGGCACCGAACCTGAGACATGTAAAGGCTCTTCATATCCTCAGCATGCCCTTCTCAGTAGCGGAGGATCTTTGTATTCTTGCACGAATTGCTGGGGTTGGCCAGTAGACCTCGGATCTTGAAGTACAATCTTTATGCTTAGGAGTGTTCTAGAAGCGTTGCTTTGAAGCCTTCAAGGGTTACATTGAGTTAGCAGGCACTACCAACATGAATTGGGCCCCCCTCCGTATTGCGATTGGAACTGTAGGAGGCGGCTTATTTGGGTTTTACGTCATGCACAAGGTTGAAAACCATCACAAGGTTAGGAATATGAACTTACACGTCGTTTCAGCTAAGCACAAACTTACTACGTAGAGTCCTAGCTTTTATTCTTCATTGCTTGATCTTCAAACCTGTATCCGACTACGGCATTCTTTCGCAGGGCATATTGTTTAGGGACCTGAAGAACACGACGCGTTCTAGATTGTTTCACCAGTCTGTCGGGATTTCGTTTTTGTAGCTCTTCCTCTTTTTCAAGCACAGCTTAGCGTTTGAATTTAATCTATCCCAAGGATTCGTAGGTATGACTGTATGTGTCGTGCTTTCTTATTAGCAAATTCTTGTATTTCTCTTTGCAGCTGCTCACTCGTATACTCGTTTTCATTCAGGAGAAAATTAAATTTGAGATTGCAAAATTACAACAGGAGGAAGACCGATTGGCACGAACAGACTCGGAGAAGCTTCCAAATTAGCTTCGTGTGCCGTCGGTACTGTTGCCGAATAACTTTAGAAACGATGCTGCTCCGCTATCAAGAGCCAGTGAAGTTAAAGACCAAAAGAGTGCGAATCTCTCTTTTCCTTTCTACTTTTCTCTGTGTTTTCCCGCTAATTCAAGAGTAATAAATTGTGCCTCATCAGAGCATGGCAACTAGTGGTTGTTAGCGTATCATAGTTTCTTTCGCTTCGAGATCTGTGAAGGTCATGCCAGGATTGTTCCCAGTAAGTTTCTGGTGTGGTTGCCATTGACGGTCCTTGCATCATGTGTATGAGTATATATGGCACAATCTCGTGAACATGTTAACAGCTAGTGGTGTATTTTATTAGGTAGTGTACGAGGAGAACTATTATGCACGTGATTCTGGCACGTTGGAGCAGCTGAAAGAGCTCAGCACCAAGCGCCAAGCCTTTGAGGAATCGATCAATGGAAGTAGTAAAATTACTCCCGCTATTGCTAGGGAGATGGCAGGTGGTATTACATCTCCAATCTTGCAGGTACAAACGTCTGCTGTTCTCTCAGTTCTTCCTTCTTTCTTTCTTTATTTATTTTATTAATTTGTTTTGATCTCAGTTTCCCTACATCCTTCTATTGTGAAAGAGGACACTCTAGGGTCTCAATTCTTAGTAACACAAAAGTTGCTGTAACCATGTTATCGGGCAATCAAATTGTTATTGTTGATATTATTAGTATTATCATCATCATCAACATCATCACCATCATTACTTTTGCATGTGGTTTTTAGTTAGTTGTTGAGGCTAGAGATTTTCTGGCTTATGTAGGTTTTGTAATTCTGCCATGGCGTTTGCCGTCTTTCCATTATGGCATCTAACGACAGAGCAATGCTGCGATTGGTTGACAGGATTTGCAAAAACTAGAGCGTTATTTACCTCTACTTGAAAATTTGGTAAAATGTGTAGAAGAGAAGAAGAATAATCCTAAAATTGTTCAGTGGACGACAGACTTAGCAATTCGATGGACTAGCCCTTTAAGTGGCTCCAGTGGCAAGTTGTTTACTGGGCCGAAGTATTTCCGAGTGGATGATTTGCGTTACGAGCTTGGAATGACGTTCTTTTTGTATGGGGCGCTGCAGCGTGAGCTTGCCATGGAGGTTTTGAGTACAGGTTTGTAATGTGTTCTCCTTCGTTATGTTCTGTTATCTTTGTATTGGATACAAAAATATGTCGTGGTTGATGTGCTCCGTCTTATTGGAGTTTTCTTCGAATGATATTATAGGGAGATGATTTTAAGTAATCTATATCTTTCAGACATTGTGGAGGCCGGAGCCCTATTCAGGAGAGCTTCAGGAATATTTAAGCATTTGGCAGAGAATGTTTTGCCTCCACTTCAGCCTTTCCTACCCCCAGATAGGGGCCCAGAAGCTACTGCGTCGATGGCGGCTGTTATGAGCACTATTTGCCTCGCTGAAGCTCAGGTCTCTTTTACCATTGCTGAACACTTTCATTGAATATGATTGGTATATGTGCATTTCGATGAAGATTTAGAAATTAATTAATTCCTTACACGTATAAGATATTGTTTTGCTTGTATGTTACGTGCACGCTGGACGTTAGACGGTACTTTCGCATGTAGATCGGTCTTTTTGGTGTTTGAATCGAATAAAACGTACATAGATTTGTGTTTCCAGATCACCAATATAAATCAGGATGAGAAGACTTCAACACATTAAAATCTAATTTCATAGTTTGAGGAGTGCCAGCTTCAGAGTTGGTTTATAGGGGGCTATTTAGGGTCTTTAGTATACCGCAGATTGTACCCAAGATGTGACCGCACCTGTTGTGATACAAGTTGAGATCTTATTTGGGTTAGGTGGTGCTTATGTTGGTGGTTTGTAAAAAAGTGGTGGTTTTTATGTGTCTTGATCCACTTCAACTATTGCAGGCAGTGACAATTTTGAAGGCGGAGGAAAAGGGCACAAGTGGGAGTCTCTTGGCAAAGCTTCACTACGGAGTTGTGCAATTTCTGGAAGAAGCATCTCTATTGCTTCGCACAAGTGCTGCAGACTGGACTGATGTCTCTGACAAGTTGCGAGTGAGTTGAAGTGATAAGTTGTGTTTGATGCTACCGATTGTTTTCTATGCTTTGGGCTTGCTATGATATTCTGCCTGGATTTCAGTTCATTGGAGTTTATGCAGTTATATTGGAGGCGACACAAATTGACTTGTTGCAATTTTTTATGCACCATCTTTTTGGTCCAGAAATTCATTGGGGTTTGCAGCGTGCTCCACGAGTCACGCAGCCAGCGTTACATCGCTGCAGAGTACACGAAAGTTGAAAGCTTTGGTGTTGCTATAGGAATATTGCGATACTCCTTGAGCCGCGTGCAGTCTGTCCGTCCCAGTAAGATTTCTTCCTGCATTAACCTTGGAGACGTGCAAAGGTTCATCTCTTGTGTCAAACGGTAGCCGGTTCGGGTTAATTGCTTCACCGTGTTGGTGACCTTATGTTTACCTTGAATCTAACGCTGAATCTAGAGTCCTTCTATTGTCATTTATGAACGCTAGATTAGGTTGTGTCATTATGGACAGCTTGCCAGTTTATCTCCTGCGTATCTATGCTCTTTTATGTCGACTGATGTTCATTTCGAATTGCAGGCGAAGAAGTCTGGAAGTTACCTTTCAGACAGGAACTAGATACTTTACGGAATATGTTGAGAAAGGCTGACCATGAAAATGAGTTTATTTGGCGAGAGAAACCACCTCGAGTGGATGAACTGCCAGCTTTAGAAGGTAAACAGATAGTACAACCTATTGCGTACCAACCCTTTGGCTTGGATAGAGAGTTTATATTTGTCACGTAGTTTCGTGACCTAAGGAAGGCATGACCTTTTTATGTCATGTTCGAACCTCTTGATGTGGCTTCATGATGAGCACTTCATAGGTTTATCATGTTGATATCGGAAAGAGTCATTGCAGTATTACATAAGAACCACCGTTTATATCAATTGTGTACATGTGAGCATGCGTGATGTCAAAAGATTCAGGACTATTAGCACCTCAACAATATTATCACTCTCATTGACGTAATTTTTAGCTATTTAAGTAGCTGTGAATTGAAGTGCAGTGTTGGTGGAGTTGATGGTGTTGAGAATGTTTTAGAGAGAGACTATATTGAGTAGCTAGAAGTGATGTGCATACAGAAGTAATGTGCATACAAAACATACACACAAGAGAGAATATAGAAAGAGAGAGCTTCTAAGTTTCTGTTGTGGTTGTCTCACTTGTATACAAAGGGAAGGAGGAGAAGATAAGCAGATAAGATATTTAATGCTCTCAACACTCCTCTTTTCTTGTCATTATATTTACATAACATAAAATTTGTTTAGAATTATGATTTATACTTTTCTGTAATCTTGCATGATCAATAGTTGTTACCTTATTAAAACCTTATCTAAGAAAACTATATTGTATTTAAGAGCAAAAATCATAGATGAAGGAAAAAGAATATATCATTTCTCTTAATTATTTAAAGAGTTCATTAACTTTCTTGCTCCCTTATGCCAATGCCATAAGTAAGTTGGTGATGGTTGCACAAAGAGAGCTTTTGTGAGGAGATTCAATTTTCATTATTTTTAGTATTTGATCAATAACTAAGTTAAGGATATAACTAAAATATTTTGGATCAATATACTTTTTTTTTATCTCCTTTAATGAAACCAACTTGCATCTATACAATACAAGCACTATTGTCTTCATGCAAAATAATTGAAGAATCATCATGTGGAAGTCCACATGTTATTTGAATGAGTTTATCGATTAATTGCAACCAAATACATTCCCAAGATACTTTATATAAGGTGATAATTTTTGTATGGCTTGATGAAGTTGTAATTATAGTTTATTTCACTGACTTCTGTGATATTGCAACTCCATATCTTAAGAATACATAGGCTATTTGAAATTTAGATGTTACAATATCAGATTTATATCTTGCATTACAATATCCAATTAATTTTGGATTTGCAAATCATGTGTAATATATTCCCAAGTCTTTAGTATTTTTTAAATAATATAATAAATATTTGATGACACTTCAATGTTGTAGTGTTGGACATGCATTATATCTTGCAATAATACTAATTGCAAATGCAATATCTAGTCTTGTAGATGTGGCTAAACATAAAAGTGCTCCAACTACTGCAAGGTATGGATACTGATCTCCCAATATTTCTTCTTCTTCTTTGCATGGACGGTATGGATCATCACTATCATGACCACGTCCAACCATTGGTGTTGACAATGGATAAGTATCAATTATATTGAATCTCTACAAGATTTGTCTAATATATATTGGTTGGTAGAGAAAAATGCTACTATTTGTGAGATGCTTAATTTAAAGACCAAAAAGTTGTTTTTTCTAGCATTTTCATCTCAAACTCACAGATAAGTAGGTTAGTAGCTACAATGCATGTAGATTTACTATCTTCTAAGTTAAGATCATTAACATATACAGCAATGATCACAAAATCAATTTTATCTCATTTAATAAACAAACAAGGTATTAATAGATCACTTATAAACTTATTTATAATTAAATAATCTTGGAGATGTTGATACCACATGCATCCAAATTATTTTAGACCATATAGGGCCTTGTGTAATTTAATACCACGATATTGTCCTGGAACAAGTACATTTGGAGTTTCTATTTTCAAACTAAGTTGAATTTTTATATAAATATTTGCATTAAGAGAATCATACAAATTTGCACTTACCACATCCATGAGACGCATTTCAAGAGTAGAATGGACTACCATTCCAATAATATATTGGAATGTATTTGAATCCATGATTGGAAAATACATAGATTCATAATCAATGCCAAACCATTGGGTAAATCTTTAGGCAACAAGATAAGCTTTATTGTGGATTATTTGACCTTTAGCATCTCGCTTGCATATTAATACCATTTTATACTCCACAGGGCAATATATAAGAATGTACTCAATTGGACCAAAGACTTTCTTTCTACGCAAAAAAATATATTCTTTGTTAATGGGATTTTTTTATTTTAATGAGTCAAAGCAACACATTGTTTTCTCAATAGTTTGAGGTTTACAATCCTCTTTCTTGTAAGAAAGAGCTTTTGCAATCATGGATGCAAATGATTCATTTATTGTAATAGATGGTCTATTTTAAATGTCATTTGTAGCATAATATAGAATAGATAATTTTATACTCAACTTGGTTCTATTCCTCTCAATATTAAGATATAATTTGAACGGACATATCATTATTAATTGATAGTCATTTAAGTTTAATAGGAATTTCTATAGAAATAATATTAATATTAGTGCATGTTATAGCCTTCTTTTTATGTGGTTCTTTATTTGGTCTACAAGTCCTTTTAGTTTTAGAGGGATAGAGTCATATTAATGCTACAACATGCAAAACTGCAAGACTCCATATAGATGCAAGTAAATTTTTTAAAAAAAGAAGTGGTTGGATAATGAGTTGTACATACTTTATAAATGATTCTGCAAGTCCATTTTGAGCATTTTCATATGAAACACAATATGTCAACTCAATTCCTATTACAATACAATAAGCCTCAACTCAAAGTTCTTTATTTTATTGGAATATTTTAATAAAGTATTTTGAAGTACAGCTCGTATGTAATAAACATCCAATCATGCCACATTTATGGCAAGAATGCATCTTTGATTTTTTTTTCTATTATAATTAGTAATAGAACTTTTATTCTTTTCATATAGATAGAAATGGTTATGAACATAACTACCTTGGTGCTTATAAGCATCTTTTCCAAATTTGTATATTTTTTTCTTAGACTTTGAAATATTAAATGCATGAGATTCTACAACCATAGTTCCAATAGAACAAACTTCTATATTATGCAAAAGTAGTTCATTTTTTTCATCTATAAAAAGTAGATAGGACATGACATTAAGATGACTTTGAAATTTCATGTTTTTATATTGTTGTGCAAACATAGTAGATACAAGAAGGAATATAGAAAGAATTTTTTTAATCATTTTTTTTTCAAAGATGCTTTGTCTACACAATCGTAGTTGTAAGACAATATAATACATTTCATTGTTGAAAGCATTTAAATTTTGAAAATCTAAGATACATAAATGTATCCAATCATGATGTACACATGGAAAGAAAATGGTCTTTTGATGATCAAACCTAGATTTAAGATTCTTCCAAAGCTTGGGTGGATCTTCCATTTCCAAGTATTCATGTTGCAATGCAAGTACAAGTTGACGACAAAGGAAAAGAAGAGCTTTCCAATAGATAGCAAGAGGAATATGAATACTTATAGCAAGAGATTTTTCAAACAGAATTACATTCGAGAATTATTTTATAAATAAATTTGTATTTTTTATTTTTATCTATAATAGATAATTATTTCTATTATTAGCCAATGGTAGAAATAGAAGAGCTTAAAAATGATGGAATGTAGTAGTGATAGTTGGAAATATAGTAGAGATAGATGAAGATGTTGAAGCACTCATTATTAATAAATATATGAAGAAATTATAAAATCAAGTAGAAAAGGTTGAGTAAAATACATCTTAAAATATAAAATCAAATAAAAAAATAAAATTGAATTTGTAATCAAATATATATTTGAAAAAAAAGAATTTATAATAGATTGTGGCAGTAGCAACAAATGACGGACAGTGGATAGCAATAGCAACAGTGATGGTGATGGTGATGGCAATGGCAATGGCGACAATGATGGTTATGGCAATGGCAATGGTTACAATGACGGCGATAGCAGATAGTGACAATGATAGTGACAACGATGGTAATAGTGATAGTAATGGTGATGGCAATGGCAATAGTGATCGCAATAGTAGATAATGATGGCAATAGAATCATGAAGGTAGGCAAAAGCAAGAAGGAAGTAAATAAAGAGCAAGCAAGCAACAAGTAGGTAGGACAATGCAGTTTAGTAAAAAAATTGACGGAAAGCTAAAGGACAAGGTGTATACAAGTTTCTAAGAATCAAGAGTATTGTACAAGAGCAATTATGTTGATAACGTGTTGAGAATGTTTTAGAGAGAGACATAAGAGTAGCAAGAAGTAATGTACACACACATACATAATAGATATATAGGCACATAAGAAAATATATAGAAAGAGAGAGAGCTTATAAGCAAAAACTATGTATTGATGTGATTGTCTTACTTCTATACAAAGAAAAAAAAAGAGAAGATAAGTAGTTTTTTCTTATTACATTCTAAACACTGTAGCTACAATATTCTTTATAACTACAATAAATGTTATAGAGAGTGCCAACTATATTTAATGCTCTTAAAAATTGGAATCCAAAAAGGTCATTTGAAACTAACTCTTGGTGTGCAAATATAACTCTTATTTCAATGATATTAAATATATTATTTGTAGATAACCAGCTTGAAAAGATATCCACATATTTTTACACGAGTTGTCATGAATCAAAACCAAAACATTTGCAAATTTATTTCTCACCATAAAAGGCAAGTGTATGGTTTTAAAGGAGCTATTAATTTCAAAATTTGCATGGGTTCACTAATATTTAAAATATTCTGAAATTAGCCTTATCAACTAACTTACGATTTTGATCTAAAGAAAAAATTGCAGAAAATGAAGAATGAAGTACTACTTATTTCTGGTGGCACCACTTTAATTAATGTTAATATTGGTGGCATCATAGTAACTTCTTATGTTCTTGCTTACTATTCTACTAGCATTGTGCCATTGGATTATTTTGGTGGATATCACCCATAAGTAGGTACAAACTTCTGGAGCGGATAATAAAATCATAAAAAATTGTTGATTTAAATTTATATTTAATATTCTAAATAATATCATTTCAATTGCAATATAATGATTTAATTTAATTTTTTGTGTAAGTTCCATTATCATAATATAAATAATGATAAAAATATTTTTTTAAAAAATACATTGTGAAATAAATAATAATAAAAATGATTATATATTAATATCAATATTTAGAATATTATATTCTTTTAATAGAAATAATATATTAAGTATTATAAATAAGTAAAGATTTTCTATTTATTTTTATAAACTAATATTATTAATATATTTTATTTTTTCATTGATCTTTCAGTTAAGATTTTGAATGTTTTTTTATTTTTTTTATTTTTTTTCTTTTTCTTTATCATTCTAAAATTATTATTAATGAAATTAAATATTTTAAATAATAAAATATATAATCATAATTATTTATAAAATAATCCAAAGGTTTTAAAATCATACCATTTTTAATTTTTATTACTAGAATTAAATTGTTTTATAATATGCAAGTATTGTAATTTGTGTGTTACATTAAATTTTGTAAGATATAATTATTTTCTTCTAAATTCCATATTCTCTTGTTAATACTTATTTTATTATATGCTAATCTTAAGTATTAATTATGCCACTCCTCTCTGATTGTCATTCTTTGTTGTGATGTTGTTTAACAAACTATAGTATAAAAATAGGACGAATTAAATTTTTTTTTCTTCTCTTTAATTATATTTATTCATACTTAAATTCCTATAAAAATAAATAAATTAGAATAAGCAATAAGTTTTTGATCTAATACTAAAATAGAAGATTAACTTATAGATTAGTGAATATCCACATGTTTTTTTATTTTTAATGTGCAAGGAATCAAAAATAAGATTGTGACATATAGAAGATGATCTAAAATCTTAAATATTTTTAAAGATAGAGTCCTTTTAATCACCTAACTAACAAAGATTTGATAAAAGGCCTTTATGCAATAAAATCATTCAAACATTGAAATTGTAGACAAAAATTTAGTATTTTTATAAATAAATCACATGTGTATTTTGGAATTATTAGAATTTTATCTTGGTCCAATATTGTATAAGTGGTCTATTGCTTTGCAAAATGTTTGTTCAAAGTACTTCAAGCTCTTAAGGATTTGAAAGGTTGATTTAAAAACTTGGATACTATGATTATACAAATATATAAGTATTGATATTTAATAAAGTTTATAACTTAAATGCAAATAATATTATTGCTTTGAATTTTGGATGTAAACATCTAATAATAATTATTCTAAAATTTTAATTGATCTCTAATTTTTTTTTTTTTTTTTTTTTTCATTTTTGAGAATTTTAACATTATGCTTAGTTTCTACTTGATTCCAATTAATAAAAAAAATTATTTTGAAAGCTTATATTCCAATGTTTGTATTTGATTCATTTTTCAAAAAATTTGAAAATTTTAATAATGTATACAACAATCATAAATAAAAATCTGAATGATTGATATCATAGATAAAGGACTGCCAAGGATGTATTACCCAAAAAAATACATGTATGCAAAGTAGTTACAAAATTGTATTATTATTAGAATTAACTTTTTCAATTACTTAATGACTCCAGCATGACATTATTTATTGTTACTAAGTACAATGAGGCAAATAAAAATTTTCTTTTAGGTACAATAAACAAATATTGTTTTGTAGCAAAATCTACAAACATATTTTTAAAATAAAACAATATATTCCAAAAATTACTATAAAATAAGAAAAAAAACAGTTATTAGATCAATCAGTTTAAAAACATTAACACCGATAAAAATAGAAATAAATAATTTAAAGGGATTGATTTCAGGAAAACTTTATTAGCATAAATAATAAGACTCAAAAACCTTAGAGTACGTAGCAGTAGTTTTTTAAAACATGATTTTATATATCTAAAAACATTATTGTGGAAGATTAGATTATTTTAATTCTTTTAATAAATATAAAATTTTAAAAAACTATATTTGAAATTTAATATGTATTTCGATTGCTGCAAATTCATTGCACAAACTTAATAACATTAATGAAAAATAAAACTTAAATTAAAATTAAATAAAATTGTTAGACTAAAACATTATCAAGTCAACTAATAAGTTCTTGTTTGATATTTCAGAATGGTGCTTGATGTGTAATAAGTGGTTCTCAAGTTAGGTTTATTAAATTTATAAAAACTTCATGTTACTATACATCTATATGATTATTTATTTATTTATATTTAGATATTAAATTAGTACACCAAATGATGAACTATACCTGATGTTTATTGCAACTGATTTTTACATTTCTATAAAAATAAGATGGATTGTTTATTTATTTCTTTATTAATATGCAATTTATTTTTAAAAATATTTTTAGTATAAGTTAATCACTTGCCATATAATAAACACAAAAAAATTAGCTCCAATAAAATCAAAATGTAATTAATATAAATTATTATTTATTTTAAAAAAATATTCCTAAAAATTAATAATTAGTAATTAATAGATAATAAAATATATTTAATTTTTTATTTAAGATTAATAATATTTAATAAAAAATAATATTTAATAGTAAATAATCTTAAATATTTACTTCTTTACTTATTTATTTCTACAAATACTATTAAAACATATTATTTTTATTAAGCTTTTTAATTTATAATTTTTTGTGTGGAAATAATCAAAAGATAATTATAACAAGTCACAATATGTGGCATTGGATGTTGAACTATGTTGGATTGATGTTACAATAGATTAAATTAGGTTTTAGAAGTCTACTTTGTAATTTTGGATTTTTTATATTTTATTATTTTTCATTAGCCAATGATTTTGTCTACTTAGGATTTAAGGATATAATAGAAAAACTTTTGTCAATTTGGCATTCTTGTTAACTCAGGTTTTTTGATTGCTTTGAAGATCTTGTTGTTAATTTTGCCTAGAAATGGTGGTTTAGCTATTTAATAAAACTTGACATTTTCCACATACATTTGTACTCTTTTATTCTCTTCTACTAAAGTAAGAGATATTTGGCTTGTGTTACAACTATTAATTTCACACTTAATAAGAATGTCCTATTTTTACTATTTTTTTTTATTTTTATATTTTAAAAGTCTTTAAAAGATAAGAAGTTATTTTTTCTTATTATTTGGAGTTTTATTTAAGATTATTAATATTTAATAGTAAATAATCAAATTAAACTTTTAAGATAGAAGTATTAGTATTACTATTTATTTATTTATTTATTTTTCCACGCTATTGGCTAAAAGTAGCTTCTCATTGTATTACATTAATCATTCATCAACCACCAACAATAAGAATGCAAATCAAATAAGTGATTATATATTGTACAACTGATAGGTGGTGATTGCTAAACACTATAAAAAGAAGCTAGTGAAGAACAAATAACCAAACAAATATAAGATATACAAAAGATAGATAGCAACTACTATGTAATAGAGAAACATGCTAGTTGAAAGTCAGAAGTAAGCAATTACAAGACACACAATTAATAAGCAACAACTATTAGAGAGTGTATAAATAGAAGACCAAACAACAACATGGTGTATGATTTTTAATAAGTGGCATATAACTAAGCATAGGTGGATAATTATTAGATACATAGCATGTGAATGGCAAATAAAAAATATAACACAATGACTAAAATCTTATCTTTGATGACTACATGTTGGCCAAGTACATAAAATTAAAAAAAACTTTTGATTTTAAAAGTTTTTAGAATCTTTGATTTTGGTATATTTTTAGATCTAATATTTTTATAGAGTTTAAAGTCATTAAATTTTATTTATTATAAAATTATCATAAATCATAAATTTTAAATATTTTGGTATTATCACACTAATTTTTTAAAATTTAAATTAAATTCTTTTAAATTTAATTTAAAAATAATTTAGCTCAATATTTTATTATTATTATTTTTTGGAAGTAGATATAATTTTGATCTTTAGATTTTATTTTTGGTTCTTGTTGCCAAAGAATTTTTGGTATAGCCTTGCTTTATATTATAGTTGATTTATTGATAAATATATTATAGATATTATGTCAAGTTGATGGCCAATAAGATCCTTGTGTATATATCAAGTGGATAGTGCTTTTTTGAGGTATAATAGTCCAAGTTCATGATTAATGTATCACAAAGTTTAGTGATGATTGTAAATACATGTTATCCTTAAGCTTTAGATAATTATAAGTTTTTCATAGTAAAGTTTATGATACAAATCTAAAATGGATATTATTGATTTTTTTCATAAAACTACCCAAAAAATTGGATATATTGATGGTTTTGAGCCATGATTAGATATGAATGAGAATTTTGATCCTATTTGTTATTAGATATCAATTATAGGCTTTGAGTTTGTAGAGTAGATATACTTGATAAAATGGAGGACAATTCTTATAGTATGGTGCTAGAGTGGTTCTCTAGATGCACTAGTAATATTACTTTGTCCAATTCAAAGCTTAGATTCTAAAGGTGGATAAATTTTTTTTAAAAAAATCAAAAATCTGTTACTTTTAACAAGTGATATGGCTTTGAATTATTACAGCAATATTTAAAATATGACACATCTTATATTTAGAAGCATTGGACAAACATCATGCTCTTTAGTTATGCAAAATAGAATATTACAAAAAAACTTGTTAAAAAATTATTGAAATTTTCAAAGAAGATGTCATAGAAAATTTGATTCTTGCTACTAAAGAATATGATTAGCCTAAAGATGAAGGTAGGGCACCCTTTGGTAATGCAAAGAATAAAAGCCTGGAAATCATTGAAGAAAGAAGTATGCTACTTACTATATTATAGACAATTTAAATGATGCAAACAACTTTAATTATTATAGCAAAAGTTACCACTTAATGTATCCTTATATTTTTTCATTGCTCATTTAGAAATTAAATATAAAAGATTCATACTTGAAAATACTCATTACATCTAAGATTATTAATATAAGAAAAAAGACACTCTTTATACAATATATACACAATTGACAAGATTTATGATAGAGCTAAAAGGTGTATTTATTAAAATCTAATTAATCAAAAATAAATTATCTAAAATAGATAAATAATTATTAGATTTATCTATATCATAAATCATATTTTACTAGAATAGTGATATCAATTTGATATAAGTATTTTGGTAAGAATTATGGATCTTTTAGTAGCAAAATGCTTTCAATATAAACTTATTTATAACAAAGTCGTGGAAATTCTAAAAGCCAATTATTTCTACAAGTAATTTAACAAAGATGCAATTGAAGAAGGTCCTACACTATTGAAGATGAAAAAATTTAGGCCATGCCAATACTAATTCCTTTTTTTTTTTTTTTTCTAAAAAGAAGATGGATCAAGGTGCAAAGAAATCCAAACCAAAAATAAAGATAGCTAAATCAAGAATAAAGGCAAAAGCATAAGTATTTGAAGTACTTTCATTGAAGTAAGCTAAATCATAAAGAAATTTATTGCTTCATTTTTCATTCAAAGAAACAACTTTTGTCAAAAAAAAGAGAAGGCTTTGGAAGTCAAAATTATAGAATTATTGAAGCAATTTAATGTTGTGGCATCTTTGGAATAAATTATAGAGATAAAGAGACCTTTGCTAAAGAAGTTAACATCTTCTTGGGTAAATACACATATATGTGGTATATTTAGAGAGGTGGTGGTAGTAGTTGCTACTTATGCCTCAACTACAACCAAGATTATGTTATTGTTGCTAGATACACTTGGTAATAGAAAGCATCTTTATTTATCAAATTAGATTAGATAATTCAAGCTACTTTTATCTTTTGGCATTGCAAATACCATTACTTCCATCTACTTTGCTACCAAGCCTTAAAACCATTTGTTATACCAAAATGGTTTGCT
The DNA here is from genome assembly GCF_059467195.1 of Physcomitrium patens. Taxonomy (NCBI): domain Eukaryota; kingdom Viridiplantae; phylum Streptophyta; class Bryopsida; order Funariales; family Funariaceae; genus Physcomitrium; species Physcomitrium patens. The sequence goes on along the minus strand of NC_143427.1, from coordinate 9,137,339 downwards.
AATGATGGCAAAAAAAAAAAAAAAAAAAAAAAAAAAAAGAATTGTTTCAAATGGGATTTGTAATTGCTACTATGATTTTGTTGGTAGTGACCATGTTTGGCTATTATGTATTGGCATTAGATTTAGAATGTAGTACATTCCTATTGGAGTAGACATTTATATTTATATATAAAATTATAGAACTACAAGATACAACATATGTAGAGGTACCTATAAGATATTGCAAAGGCTACTTTTTTTCATGGAATATTTTTTGGAGGCTTTTGTATCATTATCAAGAAATTATTACATCATTAAGATCCATGGATGTACAAATTGATTTTTCATTGTGTATTTTTACTAATCTTATTTAGTGGTATCTATCAAATGATGGTATTATCTTTATAGAGCTAATTCTAGGCATTAGCACTAATTTAGTAACTTCTTTGAAAGTTAATTTAAATATTAGGTGGTATATTAATATAGATAATAAATTTATATCTAAGTAAGCTGCTTGACATCATTTATACAAGCCATTAGTTACATACTATAGGCAGTTATTATCTTTTATTATTTATAATTGCATTGATAAATTTTTATAAAATATTACTTTTATTAGTGATAAAGACTTCTAGAAGTTGAATCAAAAGCATCTACTTATTACAAGGTGGCTTTGCCAAAGACATTCATGTAATAGTATTAGTCATAGATTAGAAGTTCTTTGCTTTAGTCTCTCTACAAACTTAATGAGATTCACCCATTGGTAATTTACTTATCAATTGACATGACTAGAATATATTTTAGAGAAATTTTCTTCTTTAGAAGATACTTAAATAAATATTTGCTATGATAGTTAGTACTTTTAACAATACCTTGACTATCCAATCTTTATAGATACAACAATCTTAGACTCTTATATTTATCAATCCATTGAATTTGAACCAACTTAGTTATATTATTGGTACTTACTATAGTACTATATAGAATCTCACAATCTATCAATTGTAAAGTAGATGACATTTAAGATGACCATCAAATCTCTTTGATTGTTATCAAAGATGATAAGTCACCATTAGCCTTGATAAAAAAAGTCCAAAGTACTACAAGTTGTCTTAATTACATTAATTATCTATTCTAAATCTTTTGTATTTTAGGCACATAGTTCATATATGGCTTAAGATGCTACTTTCTAAACCTATAAGAATCTATTGCTAATGAACAAGAACAAGCTATAGGCTTTTACACATGCAATACAACAATTCATGACCTTACTAAAGATTAATGGTGCTTGTTATTAGATCAAGCAATTTATTTGAATATCTTAATTTGGATTTTTAGTATTTTTCTTAATGAGTAATAACATCAACATTCAATCATCCATCTATAATAATAATTGATGATAATTGAGACTTGCTTGGTATGTACAAAACAAATATAGATGCATTCTAAAAGTTCCTAATATCAATCAATGTGTCATGTCTTTTGATTTTTTTTAACTTAACATATTATTATTATTAATTTATAAAGAATTTAAACCAAATTGCTAAGCCATTAAATGTTTTTTTAAGAAATGATCAACTATAGATATAAGTTTATAAGAAGCATCAAAAAAATTATATGCTCAAATAAAAGTTGGATTCAGCTCTTATGCTTTGTCACTTTGATGCTATTGAATCCTTTTAGTTATAAATAGATTAGAAGGCAATAAAACTTGGAGCAATCTTAATTCAATAAGATAATAAAAGATAAGATTATATAATTATATTTTCTTCTACAATTAATAAGAATATAAAATTTAATTATTTATTTTACAAAGAATAAATTTTAGCAATAATTTTAACCATTATCTACTTATATATATATATATATATATATATATATATATTACTAATAGTTTATTTAAGTGATTAACTATTAATTTCTAACATATTTCATTAAATCAAACAAGTTTTTTAGTAAGCTTACCAAATGAATATTATTGCTACATGAGTATGACTTTGACATTGTATATTAAGCAAGCATCACCAATGTGGATAAAAATGGACTTTTTTACAATATAAATGCGCCAAAGAAGGATCTTATCAATGCTAAATGATATTGGAACTATAACAAAGAGATAGTTCTTAGTTGACATGCAATAGCATATCTTACTTTGTTATTAAGTTTTTTATTTAAATTGCTTGATCGTGAATAGATGAAGAACTTGATAAGACTTAAGTTATAAGCAATTTATAGGATGACCTTCTATTCTTACACAAGATTTAATAAGAGGCATTTGTATTAATTCTTTTTGCCATAGAATAAGATCAAGTTTGATATTAGATTGCAAGGTTCCATTAAGAAAACAACCTTCTTTTTGGATGTGGTAAAATAGAATTAAGCACATGGTTCTTTAGCTAAAGCAAAGGCCCTTATTTGTACGACAAGTATACAAGGAGTTTAGACATTTGAGATGCAACACATACATTCCATATTATACAATAGTACAAGTGGACTAACATGTTTTTGCAAGTTGTCTAATATATTTCTTCATGTGAAATATATGATTGAATTAGATAAGGCTTCAACACCTTATAATTACAATTGAAGCCTTTATTTGTCATAGATTTATATTATTATTGGTATTTAGAATTTGATAGGCCACTTGTTCTTATCCTACATAAAATTAAATATCTATTGGTAATTATGGATCATTTGAGCAACTAGATGGAACTTATAGCTCTACTACAAAATTCTTCAAAGTTGGCAGCTATCACTTTCCAAGACTATGTATTGGTACAATTTGGAGCATCTTATTGAAGTATTTTGTGGCAAGATCATGTCAAATGTTGCAAAGGTGAAGCCAAAATATTTTAAAATAATACATATTTGTTTTTCTTTTCTTTTTTTTTCACCTAATAGTCATTTTACAATACAACATCTATCTTCCTTAAATCTCTCAATCCTCTGGCATGTACAAATTATTCTTCATTATATTGATGTAGGATTTTCTTCATCTTCATCAAATTTTTTATCTTTAATTTGCTCTTCTATTCTTATTTCAATATCACTTAATAGATTTTGTTCTTCATCAAAATAAGTGCCTACACCTCTTTGTCTAAATAACTTGACTTGCTTTGAGTGCAAAAGGTATCATCAATTCTGTTCTATCAAATTCTTATAAGAAGTGTGTGCTATTGTTATAGACTTCTATTATAATATATGGTCCGAACCAATATTTAAAAAACTTTTATAATGTACTATATTGGTTATGTAAACTATTATCATAGACTATAATCCAATCACCTTTTATTGCCTTAGGAAGTAGTTGATGTGTTCATCCTCCTATTGAATTTGATACTTATTACTAATTTAACAATATTTTAAATTATAGAATATATATTATATTAAAATTTTAAATTTGAGATTTAATATTAGATTTAAAATAATTGTATATATTGCTTAAATTTAAGTTTGATCCTAATGAAATATCCAAAAAAAAAAGACCAAAAAATATTTATCAATTCATTAAATATTTGAATTTGGAAATATATCAACTACATTCAAACAAGAACAAGCAAAATGTATTCCCATTTTCAGTACTTCTCTATTAATACTAAATACTCCACATAATTACCCATTCCCATAATCCACAAAACTTTTCAAGAAATTTCTAGTACTACAACCAACACACTAATACATGAACTTGACTGCAATCATCAATTCCTCAGCATAGAAAATAGATTATGTCTACCTTAATCAGAAGCTTGTAACCTGGAAAAGCTTGCAGGTCTTTACAAGTGGTCAAAAGTTCAGAAATTTCTGTTGATTTTATGTTCATCTACAGAATAGTGTAGACGACAGTGGATATTATTCATGCACAATGTAAACAGCAACTTTTAGATGTACTTCTTGTGAATGCAGCGTATGATCAATCAAAGTGTCAATCATCACCAGGTTACTGCACTAATCATTACCACTACAAACATATATCAAATCTGACGGAAATTTCAGAATATTATAGATACTTGGCGTTTTGCAAAATTTAATCAGAACCACTAAGCTAAGATTTCATTCCAATACGAACTAGTGTACAAAATGAAAAAAAGAATGCCTCCTCAGTAATCCACTGTTGGCGCTTTCAGGGTATTCCAATTGGCTACAAGGTAACTCAGGAATGAGACTTGAGCTGTAAGGTTTCACAGACCTGCAATCTGAAACTATAAGACGATACACAACCTTGGAAATAATTGTCATCAAGATAGTGACTACAAGGTTAGAGGTCACTACCAAGGAAGGGATCAATTGACGTGTTTGAGGAGGCTATCCGATACCCTACAGGCTACGCGCCTGGGCCCCAGAATGGCAAAACTGTCCTCCTGTAGAACAATTTCCGACAAAGTCCACTACTTCTGCAGTTGTATTTGGGGAATGATACATGTCAGAAACAGCGGTCATATTAAAATACACAGGATAGAGTCAGTTAGACTCGGAAAAGATAGCGTAGGTCCTCTACTGTCAGGCGATTTTTTTGTTCACCTCCGTCATTTTCCCCAAAAGCAGATGCCACAATCTGTCTTTTCCGTTCCTGCATGAAATTCCCCGGACTCAGAAATGTGAGAACTACCTAGAATAGATTTATTTAAAAAATTAATTTAAAAAAAAAAAAAAAAAAAGACAAATGAAAGACACATATCCATCAGCTTTAAAAGACAAATATGGCATTCTGCAAAACACTACCATTGTGGAGATGGATTGTAAGCAAACCTGTAATGCTAAAATACGATCTTCAATGGTGTTTTTAACTGTAAATCGCGAGACATTTACAGTACGCGTCTGGCCAATGCGATGTGCTCGATCAATTGCTTGATCTTCAGTGGTGGGATTCCACCATACGTCCAATAAAAGCACATGACTTGCAGCCACCATATTCAATCCTAGACTTGCAGCTTTAAGAGACATAATCATGACCGTCACCTGTAACAATTCCATTACAACCACATTAGAATACCACAAGACGAGCTATTTGCATCCTACCGATATAGGAAGAGATTTGATGGAAAGGCAACACCAGTTTCACCAGAACAAGAGCAAACCTCTGGAAGCGTGTTGAAATCAGAGACAGCTCGATCTCGAGCAACAACCGACATGGTGCCATCCAGTCTCCGATAGCATAATCCTGATTTCTTCAATGGTAATTCTAGAAGATCAAGCATGCTAGTCCATTGTGAAAATACAATAGCCTTTTCAGTCGAGTCAACCTTCTCGATTTTAATCGACTCAGAAACCTCTCGTAAACCCGTACCCAGGGTTTCACCCTGCTCGATTTCCAAAGCTTCTGATTTCAATAATAATTCTGCTTTAGATCCCTCGACAATCTTTCCATCCTCTACAAGAACACTTATTTTTGGCAAGGCCTGCAATGTATTCATCATAGCATCAATCTTGGAAGATGTGTTCCAAGTTTGTTCCACCTCTGTCACGGCAGGCTCTATGCTTTTCACTTCATTTCCAAGGTTTTCAACTCCACCAACCCCTAGGTCCTTCAAAGCAGAAAGTGTGAATAACGAGGAGTTGTTGAGTGATCTCTTGCACTTGGGGGACGGGCAGGTTTCATCGCCATTCATCTGCTCAGATATACATTGTCTACAGAACACATGCGCACATATGCTGACCACTGGATCTTCAGGTGCATCCTGGAAAGAGCACACAAAAAAATGATGAACACATGCAGATGTACAGCCCAGGTATGCTTAACATATAGATATTCCAAACAGTCAACAATGAGAGCACCGAATCAGCGTTCACTCCATAAATTACAAATAGCCCAAGTGGGTGACAAAAAAACATAAAGTCGGACTGCTCTGAAAATTTCCAAATTAGTACAACCAATCCGTTGTCCTTTCAATTATACTTGAAAAGCATAAATTTGAAGAACAAAAGTAAGAAAGATAGGAAGGAACAAAATAATGTAAATAGAAATACATTGCAAAAGGTAAAATTTCCAACATTACATGATTCTATATGTAAGAATTGACTTGTATAGAAGTAAAACATACCTGGCAAACGTGACAAATCGTCCTACCACCTTCCAAGCACTGAATTAGTTCACTACGCAGACTAAGGGGGAGCTTCCGAACTGCATCTATAGTCGTTTTCTGAAAAGCTTCACCCTTGGCACATTTTTTGACAAGCATAGGATGATCACATGCCTGACGAAGCCGCAGCAACATCCAAAGAATGTTCACATAATTATTCTGAACAGTTCCAGCTGCAGCGTACATCTGCAAATTGACCACATTCATGATGAGGTACGCTTTCATACAAACTAACTGGACTTCCAAGATGCCTTACAGAGGCAGAAGATCTCAGGAACATGACACCATAAATTCTACATATCTTTAGATCATAAATCATTCATCTATGGACAGAATAATTATTATGACCGTCTGTAAATCAATACTCACCCTAAAATTCGAAATCTCATGATTACGGATCACATAACCATACCTTAAAAAATATCAAAAGAAGCACTAAATTAACAGTAGCGAACAGTCGTCATATTACAACTAGATCAATTTCTTGGGACGTGACGTTGTAAGAGACTCAGATGCCTAGATCCACATTTCAAATACTCAACATTCAATTATCCCAAGATTCTACAGTGCAGCAAACAAGAATTAGGATATGACACTACTAGTGAAACCAACCTGAAACTGTTCCCGTGATTCGATCTCCAAGTTTTCATAAAAGGATCGCTCATCCAAACTAAATTCTGCTTGCTGGAGTTTTACGATTCTTGGAGGTAGATTGACTATGGGCTTTCCATCAAGAAGAGAAGCTACAATAAAACAATCGAGCCCTGGAAGTTAGAAATCCTATTTCCTATACCAGTAATAATCAAGCTGCATAAACCCACATCAAGGGGCAATTTAAATGTCATTTTGACAACTAGATACAAACAATAATGAACTTATCACCATATTGCAAAAATTAAGGATCTCAGTGTAACAGAACACTCACTTTTGGTACGCCTCAAAACTACCGGTTTCAAAATTGCTTGAAGCTTTTTATAGCCTTCACTTGGGTTCCGCCCAACAGGCTCCTTTATGTCACGCTGAAACTTTTCATAGGCATCCCATGGAGAGTAACGAAGAAAGCGGAAGTAGCTAAAGAGATCATCCACGGAGTTCTGAATAGGCGTTCCACTAAGACACCATCGCCTTTTAGCTCGAAGACCCCATGCAGCACGAGAAACCTGGGTTCGGTAGTTCTTAATACTCTGAGCTTCATCCAGGACAACTCTAAACCAAGCGACCCGGGCCAAAGGTCCAGAGTCAGGAGTATCGCCGTCTGCACCTGCTCCTTTACCTTTGACCTTTCCCTTCTTAGCCTTTTCTTTTTTAGGTTTTGTGAAAGGGACGAACTCATATTCAGAACCATTCCTCCTATTTTCTTCATCTCTCTCTTCGGGAAGTGCCTGCTTTGGAACCTCCATGCTTACAATTGAGTAAGTCGAAAGAACCACATCGAACTTGGCAATTTCCTGCGGATCCTTTATCCGATTGCTCCCATGGTACACCAAGACTGATAAGCCTGCCTTCGTAGCAACCTTGTCTCTAATCTCTTGCGCCCACTGACGCAAAACACTGGTAGGACATACAACAAGAGTTCCAGCAGCTGGCCTGCCTTTATTCGATGATTGGCTGGACCTAGGATCGTCCAGCTGTTGCTGAGAGCCATTTTCGTTAGGAGATGATGAACATTGCCTAGTTTCGAGTTTTCTTTCTTGTGATGCTTGCTCTTCTTCGTCTTCGTAATCTTCAAGATCAACTGTAGAACCCTCCGGTCGAAGAGACTGTACACTGCTTGAACCTGATTTTTGAACCGGAGCCCTATTCTTCAGTATAAGAGAAATAGTAGATATAGTTTTACCCAACCCCTATAATCAATTACCACCAATTAGACACAGTCATTTAGCGAATTGGAATAGATAGATGCAAGATCAACATCATAAGTAGACCCATTAATAGAAAAGGAGAAAAAGTACAAATTTCTGCAATAAAAGCTCGCCTGATCATCAGCTAAAATGCCTCCACAAGGTTCGTGGCTACCACTTTCTCTGTTCACCATCCACGCCAGCGCTATCCTCTGCAGCACAGAAATTGAGGCAAAAGTTGCCTACATAAGACTACTAACGAAGAGGTAAGAAGAGCAATTCACACATTGCAGGACAAGAGTAAGAGAACAATAATAGCGTAAATCATAAGCTCTTAATACCTGATGCTTGAGAAGTGTCATGGTTAAAAGGTCTTGATCAGGAGTTGCCTCTTCCTTTTCATCCCCTAATGAAAAAGCCTAAGAAACATAATTGTTCAAGTATTAGCGTAAATGCACCAATTTTACAGATAATAACAGGGATCCAAAGCTAGACGATCAAAAGGTAACTAAAAACTTGTTGAACCAGGAAGATTCGACGTGTAGAACACATTGTCCGTGAGGTGAACCAAGGCGTACATCTTCCGACAGCAATGAAAGATGCGAGGCTTACAGCAAAACTGGATATGCGTGAAAGGAAGGCAGCAGGAAGATATTTATCACTTCGAGACCCTGAACTTGGGGATATATCAATAACCACACCATCAGTACCTGGACAACAGCTTGGATCGCTAACTCCTCGCTCCGCTTCACAGGATCCACTGCAGCAGCTATGACCGTTCCATTGATTGATCCTGTTATAGAATTCGCCATGGTCCCAGGCAACACCCTCCTGTCGTACGATGTGCTCACCTCACCAGAACTAGTCCTTGTTGCTAAACTTATCCAGCTACTTGAGAAAGTATCTCTAGAGACAGACATACTTTTATGAGATTCATTACCAGGAATACTCCTAAAAGATGTGGGAGTGGTAACAGAGGCTTCTAGTCTACCAAATTGCAAAGAGTACTTGGAGCTGGGATCCCAAGTTTGAGTTCTGTGTAAAGAAGGATATATTTCAGGTGCCGTTTTAGCAATCTGCGAAAAAGGGAATTCAGAGTACTGGTGACTACTAGGTTGCATGTAATACCGGTGTATAGACTCTCGCGGTCTCTTCATACCACCACCGCCCCAGCTGAGCAAGTTTCGTTTTCTTCGTAATCCACTATTTAGCTCCCTCAGCTCAGATTCCTCCTCCACTCCATCGCTGTCATCACTTGAAAGATCGACAATAGGATGGCCATTGAAGTTTAATTCCCTAGTGCTTGGGATCATACTCTTTCGCTCAAAAGGATTTTCGAACACGTACTCGTGTCTTGACGAATTGTCTAACATGGTGACTGGCGAACTGGAAGTAGAACGACTAGGCCTAGATACGCCGGGCGAAAGCCTTTCAAGATACGTCCTATTTGAAACTAGTACAGATCCATCATTTTTCTGTGGTCTTTCGTAATCGAGATCTTGAGTAGGTTCTATAAAATACCATATTGTGCCCCTGCCTATATTGTCCAAGGAGAGTATCTCATCTGAAGTATCTTCGAGGCCAGCTACGCAAGCAAGAACGAATGAGTTAGCGTTACATGAAGTTAAGATTTCGTCAATTTTGGTCCCTCTGCCCATGACATCAAATCTGGCAATTCAAAGAATCATAAAGACAGATATATCGCGTGTCAAAGAGGCCATGTGTATATCTCAGGGATTTGGAAAAACGGAATAAATCCTAAGAAATCTAACCTTCTCCATTCCCATTCAAATCATGCTGCCAGGAGAGATCTGGGGTGGTCTGATACAATGAAGGCGCCGGATCTACGTCATAATGTCCCTCGGGCACTGCAGGTGTATGCGGTGCAATCTCCATCTCTTGCTGCGAGACAGGAGGCCCAAGAAGAAGCATCGTTTTATCTGATCCTTCATCCACAATAGAGTTTTGTGCTGCCTGTGAAGTAACTCGAATAATCAACAATCACTCGGGAAGGAGTACGTAGTACGACAAGCATAGCCTAAAGAATAATACTCGAGATTGTAAACTGTAAGTTCTGCAGCTCTCTCCATAGCTGAATAGAGATTCTCACGAAATTCGAGATATGAGCTGACACCTGATGTGGTAAAGCCATAGATCTTGAGAAAAATCAAGAAATATTTGCACGTATGATTGTATCAATTAAGCTGCAGCAAGAGCCACTGGTTCTTCAATCAGATCCTAAAACCTTAAACCATGGAGGCAATGCACAACAACGAAGTCGAGAGAAGCTCCTCACCGAAGATGAATCTTCCTCAATGACACTTAGTATATCATCAATAAAAACCTCGGGTTCGTCCGCCTCATCCTGCACCGGCTGACTGACACCTTCATCATCACTAACATCCACTTGCATCCAATCCCTTGGACCTTCCTCCAGCTCCCATGCCCCATCATACTGCCCTAACTCACTGCTATCAAAATCTCCTCTCAATCTCGCTTCTCCCATGTGGAATCCCCATGGAAATCTTTCGACCATCTCCCCCAGGTTACCCTGTTCCATTTCCACGTCCGCCATCATCACCTACAGCAAACCCTCGCCCTTTCAAAACCATCACAAAATTCTCCTCAAACTGGTCCACAACCCTCTCTACGACACCATATTGGTCCAAATTTCGCCTCAAGATCGTCTGCAGACAAAGGGCAAGCGGGAGTTCCGTCACCACCCTGACACTGGATTGACATTACAGACAAAGACGATGCCGAGAAACTGGAGCAGACACTCGCCCCGCACCTGGAAAGAGCATCGTTCCTCGCAATCGGTTCAAACCACGAAAGACTGACGACCTTTCTTTCCATTGTGCCCGACGAAAGCCGTCCCTCCACACAAAACGTTGTTCATGAAAAATTCATCCTCGAGTCCACGTTGGTGGCTAAAGAAATTCCTCCCCATTAGCTCGTCGAAGGCGGAAGCAGCGCACCACGTGACGAAATTTCGTCGCGCTTTCGCTCGTTGGCTCAGCCCGATGCTCTGTCGACGAAATCTGGAGTTCTTGCAGACAACAGTGAGTCCAGCCGACTCCCCCCCAGTTCCCCCTTTACCATTATGCTCCCCATTGAATTACGTCTTCAAGGTTACGACCGCTCATTTTCGTCACATTCTACAGCAACTCGCGAGAACTCCAGCACTGTTCTAGCACTTGCCATCTACAGACTGAAATTCGACACACGGCAACCGTCTGTTGGCTGATCAAGTCGTGATAATTGCTCTTTTGTTTTTTGTGAAGGTGTTGTCATTCGATTGGATGCTTCCTCATCAACCCTTGTAACTCATTCCATAAATGATGTGTCCTGCAATATGCACACGCTCTATGCACTGGTTCAGGGAGTAGAAGCTTCCTTGGAACTTCTTGCCGAAGGGATAGGTTCCAAATCTGTTTGCCTCAGTTATTGCCTCAGCAGTGATGACTTTGTGGGGGAGAAAAGGTAACTTGCAACTTAAGGTAGAAATCATTGACGATGGATTTCTGGATCTGTGCACCCATTAATCTGGATTCGAATCTCACGTCCCTTGGCTCTCACAATAATTACGTTCACTAACGCACGTGATAGGTGCTAGATTTACTGCAGCAAATACTGTTCTGTGGAAAGTTTGTGCGTTTTCTCTCCCGTGAAGTTTTGTTGACGTCCAAAAAGGACTAGCAGCAATAATGCACTGAAACCATGTGGGTAATAGGCTCTTATAATAGTCGGTTTCCAGGTTTGATCAAAAGAAATATTTACCATTCTATGAAACTGCGGTACGTTTAACAACACAAGGTTTGAATTGTGTCCACATCAGTCTTGTCGTCTTGCAGCCAATGGTAGAAGACTTAGTACCACATATTGGTATTAAGTTGAAATAACAATACGTGAAACCATTTGGGTCTCTAATCTTGACCTGGGGGCTCAAAATGCTGTGACATCACTCAGTATTGAAGGACAGGGAAGCGTCATCAGATTGGCACTGACCCCGCATTCAACGAAAGCAGCTGTCCATCAAATCATTGCGTCAAACATGTTCTATTTTTACCGACAACACAATCCTGAGAAGCGACTTTGATGTAAGCAACGCAGTCCGTGTCGTACCAAACAACTCTGGTTGAGAAAAAGAGCCGCATCCACAAGTTTCAAACCCATGAGAATGGTGCCACTATCTTTCATGCCCACTGTGGTCACTTTGCAAAGTTGAACAACATTGCGTAACAAAACTCGGGGGAAAAAAAAATATATCAAGGAGAGGATAAGGAACACTCCTGGACGAAGAGTAACTCTACGTCAGGACAGACAAACTTACAACAAATCTCCATCAAAGCAATCGCGTATTCAGTGAGAAGAAGTTGACTGTAGCAAATAAAAATTGATTGAACCCAGAGCATTCAATCAATCAGAGCATCAATCGACGCATGGGCGATGGTCGGAGAGGAGACCGCGTTGGCAACCCAAACTGAATCAGCGGGGGTTGTGATAAGTGAGGGAGGTGGGGCTTGGCAAGAAGAAGTAGACTTGGTGTAGTACAATGCATTCATTCATTCATTCATCACCTCATTCATCACAATGCAAGACCAAGCTCTCTCTCTCACATCAGAACCTGGTCACGAACAGGCAGGCAGCAGTGGAGGATACTTACTTCCATGGAGGATACTTACTTCCAGTGGAGGATACTTACTTCCATGTTTTGAAGACATCGCCGATGCATAGGAGCTAAATTTTAAAATTAGAAAAACAGTACAATAGCTCACAACACATTTGCAGATTACCGAGGATAAACTTTCAACCTAATTGTTCAACTACACAAATGAGTAGCCATCCACACCATTCTTAAGTACTCTGATAAATCCATGCATGCACATAGAACACACCTTCAAATTACGAAATACAGGTAACATAACAAAAAAGAAAAGTCTGTACTACAAAACATGCAAGAAAATCTCATTTGTTTTACTTACCCAAAGTGCACTGTGACAACCGGCAAAGACTGTCCCTCTAGAATAACGCATGGCCATGACCTGCACGTACCATTTTAATAAAATTTAGGGTTGCGTCGCATAATCACTATGGTGGTGCAAACGTTGTAAAAAGGACAGCACTCGTGCAAAGCTAGAACACAACATATTTGAGGTAATGTTTTGCACGTCTAACTAGTCATCTTAGATTGCTGAGCTTTTGAATGGATTGCCAAAGAGATTCATTGAAGTCATGACTCAATTTGTTTTCATGCAACAGCCGATGTGGAATGCGGGGTTTGGGTAGAGAGTGAATGAGATGAGGATGTTGAGTGCTGTGGAACTGAGGAGCTGGAGTGTGGAACAATGGAGAGTACAAGTGTGAAGAAAAGCATGCATGTGGAGGGCGGTGCCGGTGTGCTTGGGGAGTGTGCATCTCCTGAACTCATTTGGGGTCGATGATGAGGGCTGGGAACGGAGGGGGTCGATGATGAGGGCTGGGAACGGAGGGGGTCGATGATGAGGGCTGGGAACGGAGGGGGTCGATGATGAGGGCTGGGAACGGAGGGGGTCGATGATGAGGGCTGGGAACGGAGGGGGTCGATGATGAGGGCTGGGAACGGAGGGGGTCGATGATGAGGGCTGGGAACGGAGGGGGTCGATGATGAGGGCTGGGAACGGAGGGGGTCGATGATGAGGGCTGGGAACGGAGGGGGTCGATGATGAGGGCTGGGAACGGAGGGGGTCGATGATGAGGGCTGGGAACGGAGGGGGTCGATGATGAGGGCTGGGAACGGAGGGGGTCGATGATGAGGGCTGGGAACGGAGGGGGTCGATGACGAGGGCTTGGAACGGAGGGTCGATTTAACATTCCCCTATGTATGTAATCACTGCTCTCTCTCTCACTGTGTGTCCAGACATTGCCCATTGTTGAATGTTTCTATTCGTGATTCCTTACTCTAGATTGTGGGAATCTCGCCTGTATCATCAGGGACCCATTGATTGCACAATTTGGTGGTATGGTCGTATCCAATCAAACTGATAATTAGGAAATGATGTTGAGCCTACTAGGTTTTTCTTTTAAAAAAATAGGAGAGGGGGCATAACCAAAAAAAATTAAATAATTAATTAAATTATATTTAAATCACTTTGAATAACAATAATATTTGAGACAATATAAAACTTGATTTCATCATTTATAAATATAATTTATTTAGTTTTAAAATAACTATGTATTATTGATTACAAGTTTCATCTCTATTTTGTACTAAAAGTTAAGACTACATAGATAAGTGTTGTTCTCGTTATGTTCAAGCTTCAATATACCAAAGCAATTGAACTAATAGAGGTGGGTTCGAACACGAGGAAAGATTGGTTATATGAATTGGGTCTGTTAGTGTCACAATTGACTATACTCTAGCTATCTAAAATCAATTATTAAACTACAAAACACCAAGGCTTACTACTTCTGTCTTAATTCAACACATAATCCATTCTACGACTATCAATTCAACAATACTTCCATATTCTTATCAGTTTATCTCCCACTTACTCTCTTTGCGGTTTATATATATTCAATTACTGATCTCCAACTTACTTATTATATTCAGTTTATCAATTCATCACACAGAATTCAATATCTTCATTTAACACAACATAATTCGGTAATCTCAATTCTCAAGGTCACAGATTTTTTCCAAAACGGTCAGTCTAAAGTCATATTCCATAATATTCTAATCACAATTTTAACAATACTTCTCTCAATCACAATTCTTCATAAAGAAATAATAAAAGCAAAAAAAAACAAAGAGGTAGTACCAAGCTTACCCTAGCTTACGACTATCACAGTCTGGCCCTAATCTCCCTTTTCTCAACCTCTTTATACTACCAAAAGATGGATCGTCTGCCAACAAATTCCAAAGGTTATGATCCTTTGAATTCTTAACCATTTGTTCCACTAACAATCTACTATTATCAACTAAACTGCCTAATCATAAGTCTAATTCTCAAGGTTGTCAATAACTAACCAGTAACTTACTACAAAATTTATTTATCTACTCTACATAGCTCCACTCCTAATTGTGCAAAGCCCTCGCAAATATTATTTAGCCTCAACTTATAAAGACGTAGCAGCGTTTGCTTCTTCAGTCAATGGCGTTGGCTTACCACTCTTTGAATTGGTGACCTTCTCCTGTGCTACATCTTTATCGTCTCCCTCTGTGTTTGATGTTTTTCTATCCAAACACGCCATCAAATCTTCATTCAACAAACCCAATTTTCGTACTTGAGACTCAAGACGGCAATTTGATTGTCGTACTCCTCCAACATCTTCTGCCATTCTTCTGTCAGTTTCAAAGGTATCTCTGAAGGTGTTATCGTTGAAACTGGCATATTGGTCCGTACTAAATTATTGGCCTCCTTCTCTAATGCGACTAGTTTAGTCTGCAACATCGCAACCTCTACCTGCAGCCGCTCTTGTTGTTCCTTCCAATTGATCTCCATCCTTGCTTTCTCAGACACCATGTTCGCCATCTTCTCTTTTTCCACAAAAGAAAATACAATGCTTATTAAAAGCCTCCCTCCTACTTCTTACTATAGTCCAATCAGTAGAGTCGACTCCCTCTTTTGTAACAAAAAAACCGTCCCGAATTTATGTATAGTAAAGTTTAAGCAGATTGCCATTGATCTGTGTTGTAAATTTAGTACCTATAAAATCTTCCAATTATACTGAACTATTTGAAAATCTGTCAATAATTCGATATGGCTCATGCCATTGAACTTGAAATTTTCTTCAAAAATTTTTAAATTAGCTATCATAAAGAAGTATCAAATCATTTGGCATAAAAGCCTTTGGTCTAAGCTTACTATCATAATAAGTCTTCCTTCGTTTTTGTGTAATTTCCATTATCATTAATGCATTGGCTCTAGTTTCATCCAATTTTTTCAATTCTTCTAGACGGTGCCGTAATGAATCATGATCTCCTAATCTATTATCTATAGCAATTCGTAAACTTTGGACTTCTAATTCAATAGGTAATATTGCTTCCTGGCCATAAACCAATTGAAAAGGGGTAGCATTGGTAGTAACTTTATATGCAGTACGGTATGCCTATAAAGGTGCGAACAACTTAGTGTCACAATCTGTTTCCGCTCATGAAACTATTTTTGTTAAGATTTTACATTAAATTCCATTAGTCTTTTCAATTTGTCCATTGACTCTAAGATGATATGGTGTAGTCTTACAATATTTTGTCTCATATTTAGCCATAAGTGCTTCGATTGTAGTATTTATAAAATAAGTTCCTCGATCATTAACCAATTTTTATAGACTACCGAACCATGTAATAATATTTTCATACAAAAAGGTTGCTACTGTACTTGCACTATCCATTTTCGTAGCTATGGCTTCAGTCCATTTTGTTACGTAATCCGTTGCTACCAGTATATACCATTTTTGTCCATTTCTCGAGGCTAGTGCATTTGGTCCTACAAAATCAATTCTCCATTTTTCAAAAGGCACTTGAGCCAAAATTGGTATCAATGGCATTGCTGAAGTTCTTGTAGGTTGATCCATTCTCTGACATGAGTCACAATGACGGATAAATTGGTCGACATCTGCAAACATTGTTGGCCACCAATAACCAGCCTGTAAAGCTTTACGAGCCGTGCTATCCCCCGCAAAATGTCCACCACAACTGTCCAAGTGGTAACCTTCCAATATAGTACTCACTTCAGTCTGATAAATATATCGTCGCAAAACTCCATCTTTGCCTTGTTTATATAAAACTTCACCAATCATCAAATAAGTTATACATTTTAATATTAAGTGTCGTTTAAGCTTTTCATTAAAATTGGGTGGGAAGATTTGAAATGTCAAGTATTGAATTATTTCACTATACTCCGGAGTAATTACATCTACCACAAACAGTTTTGCATTGGGTAGTGCATCATTAATGGGTTCATTATCCAATATATTAGATAACCGAGATAAATGGTCTGTATTGGAATGTAATTTTTTTGGTCTTACCTGAATTGAAGCTTATTAATCATATATTTTAAAACATCATAGTCGATATGGAAAACAAATTTATAACCAAGAAGATAATGTTGAAACTTTTGTACAGAATAAATCATCCTCAATGCTTTTCTTTCAATTCTTGTATAATTTCTTTCAGCTACTACCAATTGACGAATTGCATAATAAATAGAGTGATCAAAACCCCGGTCATTTTTCTGGCTTAGCACAGAATCAATCGGGACATTAAATGCATCGACATATACTTGGAATGGTTTTGTTCAACAAGGTGCCACTAATACTGGTACTAAAATCAATTTTTGTTTTAATGTTCCAAATGCAATTGTACATTCTTTTGTCCAAAATGGATTGGTCCCATCGGTTGGTGGTTTCTTCAAGAGATTTGTTAAGGAAAGGTATATAACTACGAATAGATAGATAAATCATTGATAATAATTGACATGGCCGAAAAATGTTCAAACTTCCATAATAGTATCTGGTTGCTTTAATTCTACTATAATCTTTATTTTATCTGGATCTGTACCAATGTCTGCCATCAAAACTATATGATCCAACAGTTTACTAGTAGGCACACCAAATTGGTACTTTTTCGAATTTAAAGAAATTTCATATTTGGCACATTGATTCAAACATTGACCTAGACATTCTAAATGCCTGGCTCTTATACTAAATGTACAAAAATCATCTAGAAATATTTCCATTGAAATTTGTAGATAATCTTAGAACGCTTGTGTCATAACCCTCTGAAATGTAACAAGTGCATTACAAAGTCCAAATGGCATAACCTTATAGGTAAAGGTCTCCCAATCCATAGTAAAAGTAGTTTTTAACTGGTCTTCTTTTGCAAACTTAACTTGATTATAATCGAAGAATCGATCAAGAAATGAATAACATTCATGTCTAGCGACAACATCCAATATACTATCCATGAATGCTAAAGGAAAATAATCCTTCTTGGCAGCCGTATTTAATTTGCAAAAATTTGACAGATGTGAATTTTTCCATTCTTTTTTGATACCATAACAATTGGTGAAATCCATTCACTAAAAGAAATTGGATAGATAAATCCAACCTCCAAGAATTTATCCAGTTCTTCTTTTACTATAAGTGAGTATTTTGGATTAAGTCGATGTTGTCTTTGGCGTATTGGTGTAGCGTTTTCTTCCAATATAATTTAATGCTCACAAACTTCAACTGAAATTCCTTTCAAATTTACATAAAATCATGCGAAAGCAGTTTTATGTGTTAAAAAGTAACCCATCCAAATTTCTTTCTCCTTACCTTTTATACCATCATAAATCTGAATGATTTGGAGAGCCTCCCTTGTACCTAAATTAATTGGTTGACATCGTGGAATTTCAAGAGTCCTTGGACTGATGTTTTGCTCAATTCCAAGATCTTTCATAAAATTTGACATATTAGAACTTTCCAACTTCAGTTCTATAGGACTAACATGATTAACATTGTGTCTCTTCATCCAATATACAACCATATGATCAGAATCATCAATAACATCTAGAGGAACTAAGTACTTTCTCGGTCCCCTGCATTGGTAGTTCATTCTACTGTGCTCGATAATTTACCTTGTATCAACAGAAATTGAGTCAAGTGCACCAATTTCTTCTTCTGTAGACTTATCTTCACAATTTGACATGAATTCTGAATTGGCCAATTGAGTTTCTCCATGATATTGGACAGAGTACATTTGAAGCACAATTTTATCATTACCTTTTCCAATTGTCATTATACCATGGCCTTAGTCATTTCGAGTTTTAGCTTGATACAACCATGATCGCTCCTATAAAATTGGATATGACAATATAGAGCTTCACAATCGAAAAATAATATAATCAATTCTATAGGTAATTCTTGCAATTACTGTATCAATACTTCGTAAAATATCCATAGGTTTAATTCGACTGGAGTTAGCCATTCTCAAAACTACTATAGTAGGTAATAAGTGATCCAAACCCAACTCTTCCATTGTAGCGACATTCATAAGATTTATACTAGATCCTCTATCTACTTGTACTCTTGATAATAATACTCTATTAATTGAGACATCAATCATTGGTGCACTCAGATCAAGATTCAAACTTACTTCTCGGATTTCTTTATTTCAAGATCTGCGATGAATTAATGAGGAATTCAAGATAGTTCGACACTCAGGTGCTACCGCCAATAGTTGCTTCATAGAGATCATGGGTTGTATAGTGTCCAAATCTTTTAGAATATTATATGATTCTGTATTAGTAGTAATTTCCAATGTCTGTTTCTTCTTCTCAGTCCTAGACACTGATGCAAGTACATTGGTTTTCTCTATATTAAAAATTGGTAAAGCTACTCAAACTAAATTTAACGGAGCCTATAAAATCGATTCTTTCAACGGATAAGATTGTTCTTCCAATTGGGCTGATATTGGTTCCTTAGAATTCACATCTTTGAGAGGATCTTTCAACGGAAAGGATGTTTCCAGAAATTGTGTAGAGAACGGAACCGAAGCTGCCATAATTGGTACCACATTAGGATGTACAATCGATTCAGGTCTTATATTGAGTAAGGGGCCCATGTCAGGACCTGGATTCAATGGCCCCATAATTGGGTCCAATTGGTCCTTCGCTTCAAGATCATCCAAATGTTGAATTGGTCCTTTTTCCTTTTGCTGACTTCTTGTAAGAACAACTTGGATTACTTCTACTTGATGAACTCGTGATTCCTCTGTCCCATTTTTTTTTTCCTCTACAATTTACACAATCGATTGTATCTTCTAATCATGATTATTAGGGTTAAATGGAACATTGCATTTATAATAAAAAAGACCCAATTGCTTGCAATTTCCACATACTGGAGCATATTCATCTATAAACCTTGGATTAAGGCATTCATTGACAGAATGACTAATTTATCGGCACCGGTAGCAACATAGTGGTTTTCGACCCATACCATCAAATACACTTGGAGTCTCTACTCGAATATATGTACTAGGCTGATTCCAGGTAGCCATAGTAAATGATCATGGCTGACCAGTTGCTACTAGTAGAGAATTAGACTATTGAGTTGGGAAAGTTTGGAGATTACCCTCTTGATTATTTCCACCGCTCTGCATATTTGTTCAATAAACCAAATTATAATTAGTATTTTGAAAATTTCCAAAGCCACGATTAGATCGATTTGGACGATTACTATTCCAACCACTCATATTTTCAGTCTGTATTTGATTAACATCCTATTGAATTGGCTGTATTAACGTCTGGTTATTCAACTGTTGTTACCTTTGTAAATGTCAATAGTTTTGGGTAAGGTATTTTCCTCTACAAAATGTACATTGAACACATGTTTGTCTAGATGATAGACATTTTGTATCAAAATGACCTAATTCCTTACAATTATTACACCATACATTAGATCTCGTATTAGAAGGCTTATGTTGTTTTTCCTTATCTTTAGCCAAATTCACGGCCAATTCTTCCATCTTTTTTGTTAGATTTAATAACAAGGCTTCATTTGGATCTTTAATAGTCACATTTGTGAACAACTCTAGTTGTTGATAGGTTGGCGATGTAAAATAAGGTGTCATTGTTATTGGCGCTATTTCTTGGAGTGGTATAGCATTAATTGGTTGTTGCAACATAACATTCTTCATGTTGGAGTCAGCCATTTGTGGATAATTACCCATTGATACATTTCTTGATTGTATTTGTTGGCTTCCTGAACTTGGAATCATCATGGCTCCCACTATTAACTATTGGTCATAACTTCGTTTGCTCATGCCAACGATATTTCTACCATAGTTGGTCGAACCTCTTTTACAAAAAATTTCAATTCTGATGGATGCAAACCATTGATTAATATCGATAATATAAACACATTTGATATTTGATTATTTGACCATTTACGAAGTATATCCTCGACCCGGCCATAATAGAACTCCATTGATTCTTCCGCAAATATCTTGCTATTCATAAAATTTTCTCTAAGCCGATCTTCAAATCCAATTGGTCTAAAATGGGTTAGGAAGGCATTCCTCAAGACCTCCCAATTGGAAAATCTATCCACTAGTTGCTGATTATACCATTCAAAAGCTATATCTTTTAAAGTTGTTGGCAACTATCTCAACCAAATATCTTCAATTCTACTATTATTAGCCATACAGGCTGTCAAGAATTGAAATATATGATGATCGGGATCAAAGTCCGGCCAACCACTAAAAGTAGGTAATGGTGCCACACTTGTAGTTTGGTCTCCTATTACTTCCTTTGTACTACAATTGATACTTCTGGCACTCCCGTGGCCATTGGTGTTATCACTAGTCTCTTTGCTATTTAAATTTGAATTTTTCTTCCTTTGGTTTTACTTGGACCTACAATTTCTTTTTGTCGTTGTCGTGTTGTGACATGACTACATACTGAAAGATGATAACATGGATCTTATTATAGAAGAGCCAAGTTAAAAGAAAAAGTAGAAAAATATGGATAAAAGATAGGAAGGTAGTAAAACTTTTAGTAGCAATGCTGCCTTTTTAGAAAGGTGACTTCTATTTACTTTGTAGGACCATAAATAAGGCAAAACGAGGTAGATTGGAAAAATAAATAGTATAAACATCTTTATGAAGAAGTTAAGAGTAAATTCTAGTAAAATTTACTTAAAAAAACTAGATATCAATACCTGTAGAGGGCCGGTTATGAACCAGGGTCGAAATCAGACCCTAAGGCACCAAACTAAGTCTCGACAACAACTCTGGGACTCTTTGGTAGATCAAAGAAAGGGGTTTGATAGAAGATTGAATAAAGTTTCTATGGGCATTGATTTTAGATGATTTGGAGTTGTTATGACTTTGTAAGAACTTTACAAAGTCAAGGTTTATTTTGGATGACTTTGGTTTTATGAAATAAAACAGGATTTACATTTTTGATAATTTTAAGAGTTAAGTAATAGATCTATAAGTGAAATTTTGTGGATTTATGGTTTTAGTTGTGTCTAATATGTATTGTGATTTTGAGATCAATCTAACGATTAAATTGAGGAATATTGAGGTTTAAGTAGATCAAGGTCTTAGAAAGTAGAATTTTAGGTCTAGTAGGGGTTTTTAAGATTTCTTACAATCTACTAGTTGGATTGGAGTAAAACTTATGTAAGAAGATATTAGACTTGTTTTTTTATGTGTATGAGAATTTTGGGATCAATCAAACAATAAAAAAGAGAGATATTAGCTCTGAAAGATTGACATCAAGATTGGAGAAGGAGGCCAGCTAATACCTGAGCTCATTTTTGAAGTTATCGCCAATTTGGTAACTTCGATCTTTTTCAATTTCTATGTGCTTTTTTTTAACTTATTTTTATAGAAGTGTGCAAAATTTGAGTTAAGATCAACGGTTTATTCATTAGTTATTGAAGTTTAAATTTGTTGTAGGAATTATTAGGATTTGGTTTAGGATTTGATTAGAATTTGGTTTAGGATTTAGGATTTGGATTAGGATTTGATTTAGGATTTAGGATTTAGGGTTTGGATTAGGATTTGGTTTACGGTTTGGTTAGGATTTGATTTAAGATTTGATGTAAGGTTTGGTTAGGATTTTATTTAGGGTTTAGGATTTGGATTAGGATTTGGTTTAGGATTTGGTTAGGGTTTGATTTAGGATTTAGGATTTGGTTAGGATTTGGTTTAGGATTTGGTTGTGGTTTGGTTTAAGGTTTGTTTAGGCTTTGATTTAGGGTTTAGAATTTTATTAGGATTTAAGATTCAATTAGTTTTGGCCTAAAGTTTGAATGAAGTTCAATAGGATTTTAACTAGAATTAAATTAAGATTGAATTGAGATGTATTTGAGTGATATTTGTGATCCTTTTAATATTTCTTTAAGAATCCTTATTATTTGTTTGAAATTTCTTTGAAGTTTTTTTGAATTTGATTAAGCTTCTTTAATATTATTATGGTCTAATTAGAGCATTATTAGTATTCTATTAGAATTAGGATTTTATTATTGTAATTTCCATTCTTCCTTCTACAGCCAGGTGTCCGGAGCATTCTCAAGTAAGTCTTTACATATTACAACATCGTTTTTGTAGGAAATTTCTTATACATAATTGCTCCTGTCTTTCTTTTGCTTCTCGATTAATTCTTTGATAATCCTCCCCTTCATGATTATTACTCATAATCTTTCATTCTTCTTTACAAAATCAATACTACCTTGAATTATAACTCACATATTTATAATCCTAAAACTGGTTCTTCTCACGTTCTCATTCAACATATAATTCCATCTCCCATACAATTAATTTCTAACATTTCATATTTTTATCATTTCCTCGGCAGTAGTGCCAAAATGTTGTTCTTGTTGTGTTGAAGCTTTAATATACCAAAGCAATTGAACTAATAGAGGTGGATTCGAACACAGGGAAAGACTGGTTATATGAATTGGGTCTGTTAGTATCACAATTGACTGTACTCTAGCTATTTAAAATCAATTATTAAACTAAATAATATCAAGGCTTACTATTTCCATCTTAATTCAACACATAATCCATTCTACGACTATCAATTCAACAATACTTCCATATTCTTATAAATTTATCTCCCACTTACTCTCTTTGCGATTTATATATATTTAATTATTGATCTCCAGCTTACTTGTTATATTCAGTTTCTCAATTCATCACACAAAATTCAATATCTTCATTTAACACAACACAATTCGATAATCTTAATTCTCAAGGTCACAGATTTTCTCCAAAACGGTCAGTCCAAAGTCATATTCCACAATATTCTAATCACAGTTTCAATAATACTTCTCTCAATCATAATTCTTCATAAGCAAATAATAAAAGCAAAGAAAACAAAGAGGTAGTACCAAGCTTATCCTGGCTTACGACTTTCGCAGTCTGGCCCTGATCTCACTTTTCTCAACCTCTTTATCCTACCAAAAGATGGACCATCAGCCAGCAGATTCTAAAGGCTATGACTTTTTGAATTCTTAACTATTTGTTCTACTAATAATCTACTGGTACCAACTAAATTACCTAACCATAAGTCTAATTCTCAAGGTTGTCAATAACCAACCAATAACTTACCACAAAATTTATTTACCTATTCTACAATAAGCCTCAATTATTTAGGCATGGCATGAATGGAAGACAATGTTCTTAAACAATATCTATATTTAATAAGAAATAATAAGTTTTGATGGTTAGTTTGTTGGATGTACATTAAACTATAAATGTTTGCAAGACATTATTTTTTTCTTGAAAAGACAAAAAGACCACACTAAAGAAATTTTGATTTTGATTTTGATTTTGTTTTCTTTGTAATTGACAATAATATTTTTATTAAAGTAAAAGCTAGATAGTCTATAGATAATTATTGAATATTTTTCTTTTGTAATTTGTATCTTCTAAAGATGTCACATTGAAGAGATATATATATATATATATATATAAATTGAATACAAAAAAAATGATTATACAAATGTGATAGTGTTTAATACTTTTGACATATATATATGGGGAATGTTAAAGTGACCCATTGTACTAAATCGACCCACCCTGTTCTAGTCATTATTAGCATCGTCCCCACCCCTCTCGTTCCCAGCCCACGCTCCCTCCGTTCCCAAATCTCAGCCCGTTCCCCGTTCCCCCGTATCTAATCCTCGTCCAGACCACCTCCTCCGTCGATCGGCTGTCTCACTTTGCGCACAACAATGCGGAGCTTGCAGCAGAGTCAGCTTCGCATCATGCACATCGCTGTGGGGGGAAGGCATATGACAGCAAAATGCACAGGAATCTGCAGACCGTGCAACAAAGCTCCAGACAGACTTCACACACATACACGTAATATCTTCCATCGAGATGATATTTTTTGACTGCAGTCAACAAGTGAGCTAAACTGACGAGGTGTCTACTCTTCTTCTGCAAAGTGAAAGAAACTCGAAGTACAGAATTGTAAAGCGACCCGAGAGGTCTCTTATGTACACGGATATCCTGTCAAGGATTTCCAACAAGTCAACTGTCTTCAAGGGGCCTGGCAACGTTGACTCTCTTCAGGCCGTTCCCTCATTTTATTTATTTATTTATTTATTTTTCCTGGCAAAGAAAGGCATCGGACTTCTGATTGAGGGTCCTCCGTGAAAAGTAGGGGTCATTTTGAGACTTCACCATGTCGTCAGAGTAGCAGTCGCTAGCTGGCTGCTTAGAGGCATTGTAGTTGTCTTTTTTCTGACAATGAACCCAAGCAAGCGTGATTTATAACCTCTAGAGCGCTCAAAGAAAATCTTGTCTGCGATACGGCGGGCTTCTGAAGTAGGGCTCGAGCACATGGACCGGGAGATGTATGAATCAACCCTCCCGACAAAGCATTCCCCATCCAATGCTGCTTGCTCCAACGTTGCTTTGAGTCATTGTCATTGTCTTTTTCCTGTCAATGACCATAAGCAAGGCTTTTAGTGCAACCTTCGCAGGTCGTTTCTCCTTAGCGGATCCCACTCCGGTCAGACTGCACGCAAACCCCGCAGCTGGGACACGCTGGAGACGACGAACAGAGCATGACAAACATTGAGCAGCTGTGGCATCCAGAGACTACCATCACTGTCGATGAGCTCTTGGTATCCTTCCAGCAATCGCTTGTAGACTCGTCTTCCTCTCTGGTTCTCCCGCACATTGAATCACCACTGCCAAGCTCCCTGTCTGCGCACCATTCCGACGCATCGGAGCAGAATCCCATGGTTTTCTCGCTCACATCGGGTGAACAACAGCTGACAGCTTCACTGTCCATGTCGATTTCGTCACTTTCATTTTCACGCGAAGAAGCAGTCTCTGTGTGCTAAATACACGATTCTCCTCGAATGAGCGCTTCCCGCATATGAGCTTGGACGGATTCGTGAGCTCGACGAATTAGCTCTTGAGGGCCGTGCTTTGTTCTCTCACAAGAACTCCAGTGGCAGTAGTAGAACTGTCCAGTCAGCTGGAACCATAACTGTGTTCAAAAACCAGCTAAAAAGGACAAACAAACACACAAGTAAATAATAAGGACCAGACAAAATTGATTGTTGGAGGATCACACATGCTTCGAAAGATTCGACTTTCCTTCAAATAGCACAGCGAAGTTAAACTGGATGATAGAAATAGAAAAGGAGTGTTGCTTTGATAAACGAAATTCGGAAGAAGAATTAAAGGGGAGACGTTTTCACATGTCCAACCTTGAAGTCCAAGAACTGTTCCTAGTCCTCGGGCAAGACAGGTTGTGTTTGCAGCGTCACTTCGATTTTGTTGTATATTTTTGTTTAGAAAAAAAAAAAAAAGCTTTAAAAAGATTACACGTCTTTTAGTTTTAAATTTGATCTTAACTTATTTTTAAAATATTTATAAAATATAATAGTTTAAGTCATAAAAAATAGAACTTACATTATTTAAACAAAACTATATTCTTTTCAAGATTGAAATTATTATTTTGTAATTTAAATACTTCTTTATATTATGTTGAGTATTATATTTAGATTCTTAATAGTATATATTCAACAGTTCTAGGAAATGTTAAGCCTTATTTTGTATTGTTGAAGGTTTAGACTATGAAATATTATTTTATTTTAAAATTTAAAATTTCTAAAAAATATAATAAATATATATATTAAAATTTTATTTTTATTTTATAATAACTAATTATTATTAAAATAAATATTCTACTATCTATTAATAAATATTTTTACTAAAAATATATCTTATTGTATTAAAATTATTAAAAAAAACATGAAATAAGTCAATTAAAAAAATATTTTATTATTGATAATTAAGATTTTGGCTTTGGATAACTTTGTGCTTGAAGTTCGTTGATAAGTATAATTTAATTAATAAATCATTTAAGAATTGGCCTAAGTATTATCAAATTATGTAAGAAGAGAAATTATTAAATTTTTAATAAAACAAACTACATTTCTATTATAATTTGTAATATAAAGAGTTATTTGAGGTAGTAAGGTTATTAAAGAAATTCATGTTATCTTTGTAGTTTAATAACAAGTAGTTTTTAATGTCAATTGTAGTAGTAAAAAATCCTCCTAGAACTTTTTAGAATCTTATAAAATATTCTAAAAATCTTTTAGAACCTAATAGAAGTATTTTAAAAATCTTTTAGAATCTTCTAAAATCTAATCAAATATTCTAAGAATATTCTTAAAATCTCCTTGTAGATGTCTATAATATCATCTTTCTTTTTAATTTTGAATTCTACAAGGAGTATTGGTTTCATATCTACTTTCTTTATTATATACAATATCCTAGCAATAAATTCATAGAGAAGTCATCTTAAAATAGGTTTAGATATTTAAAGATAGCATCAATAAAACTCTTCTATCTTTTGCAATGTATTAATTAAATTTTTTGTTGATTCCCATGTACATTCATTGATATTGTTGTTGTATTAATGAATAAAATATTCCAACTTGCCTCTTTTTTAAAAAAACCAAGGATCTTTTTTATCTTATATTCTATATGATTGTCTATTTCAATGCAAGGCAATGATAGTTGTATTCATTTTAAAATATTTGATTCTAAATAAGCTTCAAAGAAAAAAAATATAAAATATTGGATATACTTTCATAGATGTAAAATATTCCAACCAATAAGCCATTCAATTGATTTTCTTTTGAATACAAAACGGCCTCATTCTTTGATAGTCCAACTTATTATAAGACCAATTGATCTTGATATTTTATCAAAGAAGCTATATTTTATCTCTAACTTGAAAAGTAAGGAATTCTTTTTTAAATTTGTTTGAAGATGCTTTGTAAGAATCTTGAGCTGCTTGTAAATAAAGCTTCAAAGTTGTCTAGAGTTGTGACAATTATTTAGCAAGATCTTCAATTGATAGATTTTCATCTTTTAATGTATCTAATAAATCAAGCTTTAAAGGATATCCATAATTAGCTTAAAATAGTATTTACTAAGTAAAAGTATAAAAAATATTATTATAAGTAAATTTTTTTAAATATAAATATAAGCTTTAATCATCTTATTGATAATTGATGGTACATTACAAATACTACTCCAAAAATTAATTGAATTATTTTATTTGACCATCAATTTGAGGGTGAAAGGTAGAGGAAAGTTTGATATCCACCTTCAAAAAAAGATTTTTAAAACTTTGATCTCAAAAAAAGATTATCAAAATTTTGATATAAATTGAGGTGCTTAATAAAAAAATGATGTCATTAGGTAGGCCATGATATCAATATATATATTATTAAGAAAGAGCCTTGTTATTTCTTTTCTAAAAATTATCTTTTTACATAGAATAAAATATGTTATTTTTGTAAGTCAATCCATAATAGTATAAATAGTATTAAATGTAGTTGATAGCAAAAGATTAGTGATAAAATCCATTGATGCTAAAGACCATAGTTGCTTCAAAATTGGTAGTGGCTATAAAAGTCTATAAAAATGATGTTAAGAATTTTTGGATCTTGAACAAATGTCACATGAGAGAACAAAGTCCTTCACGGTCTTCTACATTTGAGGCCACTAAAAATTTCAATAGCTAAGCTCCAATATTTTGTTAAATCCAAAATTTTGTGCAACCAAGAAATCATAAAGAGATTGTAGAACACAAAGTTATATTAATTCTTTTGGAATATATAAATAATCTTCAAAATACAAAAGATCTTCTAGGAGCTTGAACTTGTTATTATTAAGGTGCTACTTAATATTACAAACTAATGAGTCTTTAGCTGACTCTACAAGAATTTGTTTAAAAAAACTTGAATCAATAAATATAATTATAAAAATAGCATAAAGACAAAATTAGTTAGGCTTCATAAAAGTACTAAATTGTTCATCAAATGCTTCTTTTCTAACCTTTGGACTAAGATATGATTTCTTTGATAAAACATCTTATAATTCTTATTATTTTCTTGGTCAATATATAATCACAAAATTTAAATGAGATAATGATATATTCTAATGAGTCTGAGAATGATTCAAAATCTGAGCTGACATGAAATATTTAAAATTTTTATGATTTATATATATAATTACATGATATATAGTGCCTTCTAATAAGTAATGCCATTCTTAAAAAGAGTCTATATTTACAAGAAGCTCTTTATTTACAAGAAGCTCTTTATTGTAAATCTCATAATTAATTTTTATATCTAAAAACTTTTTGAAAAAACATCCAACTAGGTAGAACTTTCTATTCTTTTTTATCTGTAATAATACAGTGTCATGGACATATATTTATAGTAATTATTATTTAGAAGATATGAATAGGTAGAAGTAGGTAAAAGTAGATTAATTTCATAATATCTTCTAGAAAAGCTTTCTAGAAGCTTCAGAGATGCTGCTTTGACTTTACATGTATTTATACTTAATTAATTGGTTAGAAACTTGATCAACAAGTTAACCACGTGCTACACATGTTGGTAGCTCGTGGAACAAGCTAACTATGTGGCACCTATATAGAAAACTTGCCTTGCAAGTTAAGATATGTGTTGTGCAAAGTCGACACGTTTTTGGAGGTCCTATAGAACGTTGCCACATAGCTTCTAGGTAGATAGTATATATGGAGGCAAGAGTGAAGCCTTCTTCATTCTTATCAACTCCTTTCTTGATTTTAATCTAATTTCAAGGGTCTCTGATTTTCTTGTCTTTTGGCAATAGCCATTCCAGTTTCTTTTTTAATATACATATTTAGTTATTTCTATTTTGTCATCTTACTTTGAGAAAAGTCTCACTTGTTTATTTATTTTTATTAAGTTCTTATCCTTGACATATGGCTCTTAATACAAAGTTGAAAGCATTAGTCTCTAAATAATATGCATCTGTGAAATCTAGATGCATTAAGATTGAAAATTATGAGTATAAAATCCACTTCTTAATCCAATTACAAGATGGCTTCAATTAAGAGTTGCTTGTAATAGATGGTGTGAAGTAAAAGTAATAAGAACAAGAACAAAAAAAAACAAAATGCAAAACAAGTGGAAGAAGTACAATCAAGCAATTGTACACTAAAAATTAGTTATAATCTGTTCATTAAGTTTTTATCCAATAAAAAATAAAAAATAAAATTTAAAAATATATTTTTAAAAATTTAATTTTTTTATCCTTTCAATGGTGTAAGAAACATATAAATCTGAGTTACTATCAATAATTTATAAAGATTTGAAAAATAACAAGTAAATGAATGAAAAATTAAATAAATAATTTTTACCTCAAGGATAATTTGCATAAGAGAATAGGAATTTGAGCCTCACCAAGACTCATAAGTAGTGTATATGGATTCCTAAGAGAGGCCAAGAGGCCTTAGTCTTATCTTTCTAAATACTCTCAAAGTGCTACAACCCATATGGGACTTGTGCACCTCTCTTCTTACCAGGACTACACTAGCTATTGGTCCTCTTATTTTTTACTCGTAAACTCTATAATTTTGTATTTTTTACTTCACCATGGTATTTAAAAATACCCAATTAGCCTAGGCACTTGGGATGGCATTCAAATCTTGCTCCATTTCTTCATAATGGCTCCCAAAGTGGTAAAACTTATTTTTATTGAAGTCTTAAAAATTGCTCTAAAAATTCCTAAAAAATTCTAAATAAATTCTAAATAAATTCTAAAAATTCCTAGAATATTTATATAATATTAAAATATATTTGAATCTATATTTTCTTACCTTTATTATTTTTTATAGTAATAAAATTCATTTAAATATACTATAAATAATACTTTCTATTTAAATAATTAAAAAGACATGAAGTTCTTTCTCTTGCTCCTTCTAACTACTAACTAATATTTATATTTTTTTATAAATAATACATATAGATAAAATATAAATATAGATATTGATCTTAATACTAATACTTACTACTCAATAATAAATAAAAATCATAAATCAACTAAAATAATTTCCTCTTAGACTTACTAAGACTCCATTTCATCTCCACTAATACTATTTTTTTTTATTTAACATCTTCTAAGTACATCTTTATCTAAAAATTGTAATTTTGGTATTCTACATGCATTCTTTTGTTCTAAAACAACTAAAGAGATAATTTGATGACTCACAAAAATATAATAAAAGTTGCCTTTAAATCTTAAAAAGCCTCGTATACATGAGTTTTTTATTCCAATTTGTCTTTAGTTGTCAACAAAGTAAAAAAAGTAGCAACTTAGAAGTAATTTTTGATAAATATCTAATAAAAACTAATAAATCTAAGGGAATATTATACATTGCATATTATTTTTGGAGTTGCTTACTTTATTATAGCTTAAACCTTCTTCAAATCCATCAACAAGCCTTCATTAGATATAATATATCCAAGAAATTATACTTTTGGCTAATGAAATATATATTTTTTCAATTTGGCATATAATCCTGTATAGAATAGATATTAGTTTGTTTTTATAAGATATTGATAAAATAAACTAATAGTCCATAGAATAGTCAGTTTAGGAGGACGTATGATTGATTCAGTTATTAAAAGCAGTTATTATAGGATTATGGTTAGAATCTGGAAATCAGTAGTAATTATATAGGAGTTGTAGAAGTTTATCGGGGAGCCAGACTGTGATAGTCATGAGCCGGGGTTAAGCTTGGTGCTTCCTCTTTTTTTTTTTTTTTTTTTTTTTTTTTTTTTTTTGTTTTCTTTGTTGTTGAAGAATAATGGATAGTTTTTGAATACTAAGAAGTGAGCTTGTAGAATAAATCAGAGATTGATTTATGAGTTATTGATTATGTAATTGGAGTACTGAGTGATTGAATTATATAAGAAGTTATTAGAAGATTGATTATGGATGGAAGATTATGATTGTTGTTTATTGTGAGTTGTATATGTGTGTTTCGACAGAAGAAGCCTGTGATTACAGGAATTCTGTAAATTCAGATTGGTTGGAGTGAAGTTTGTTATTCTTGGTGTTGGATGGAATTTATTGAGTTTGAAGCGGTCTTTTGAGAAAGCAGGGTTGCACGTTGTGGTTATTAGTTAATGAAGGAGTATTGTTATTGAAAAGAAACATTGTAGTGTTTCTTAGTGTTTTAATGGTTCGGAATACAGTTAATTGTGTGATCCTAACAAGTAAAATTCATGTGCTTAGTCTTTCTCTGTGTTCAAATTCTCCTATACAGGTTTATTCTAGAAGGAATTGTAGAATAAGTAAAATGACAATCACATCTTGCATCCCATAACTTTTACAAGACTAATCTCATGTATTTTTTTTTTATATATTTTTAAGAATCTTAGATTAAGATATCATCAAGATAATAGAAAATAAATTTATCTAAGAATTCTTAAAAAATATCATTCAACTAAGGCTTGAATATAGGTAGAGCATTTGTTAATATAAAAAATATGATATTATCTTCAAAATACTTGTATTTAATTTGAACCATTGTGTTCTATTCATTTCTTTTTTCAATCTTTATCAAATTATATATTCTATAAAGATCTATTTAAATATAAATTGTGAGTCTAAAAATTCATTCACTATAGGTTTAAACAAAAAAATACACTTTTTATCCTTAAGTCATTAATTTAATAAATTATTATAGTAATTTTGAGATAAATAGGAATAATAAAAAATAATAAAAAATAAAATAAAATATTAACTTTAAGAATAGACCTCTTGTAGAATTGTCCTTGAGAAGAGATTTTAAATTATATATATATTTTTTAAGATTAGCTAATAGAAAAATTAAGATTTTTAAAAGTAGTTTATTTCTATTACATGTTTAAAAAGGAGATTTTTTTTCTTATTTTTTTACATCTTTATGACTTTGGATGCTTCAATTTTTTTTTTTTTTTTTTTTTTTTTTTTTTTCTGTTTCCTTCACGTAGTAGAAGTAATACAATACAATATTTTTTTTTTCTTTGTTTGATTTTTTTTCTATTGGTTGAAGTATTGTAGTACAATTTTACTTTACCTTCTTAATTTTGGTTTATTTCTATGTATATCTTCATTAATTGATATTTTAAAGTGTGTTTTTTTATTCAAGCTTACGGATGTATGTAATAGAGGTTGTAGAATTGCAATAAGATTGTTTTGTTTTTTGTGGTTCAATAATTATGTTGCAGAGCTTGTAACCTCTAATTGGTTGCTCTTAGATGTTTTTTCTTCTATCTTTTATTCTTTATTAAGATTTTTTAATTGGTAGTTGGTTTGGTGGAAAAAAGTACTAGCATTGCATATTAATTTAGGATGGCATTCTTATAATTTGGTACTTACATTGCAACTATCAATAATTACTACAACTCTTTTGTTTTTTCTTTTTTAGTTGGCAGCAACAAAAGTCCTTGCAATTGATGATATACTAAAACATTGATTTGGTAGCCTTGAAATTCTTGCAGATTAATTATATCATTGTGGAATATTGTTCATTAGAATAGTTGATCATTTTTTCTTTGTAGTGTTCATTTATTTTTCTTCTTTAGAATTTTTTTTGTTCTTATAGCTTCATCCAATCATGTGGTGATTGAGATTGTGGAATCAGATTTAGAATTAGATTCTAATTTACACAAATAGTCAAGATATATGATGGATTTCTTTTCTTTTGACATCTCCAGATGTATTCATGTGATTTTAATGTTAATCTTACTATAAAGGAGCTTCAACACAATCTTTGGTTGGTAGAAAGTGATATAACTTAAATTGTCAAATTAGAGTAAATATTAGTTGTAGCAAGAACAACCTTTTTACATATGTTTCAATTGAGTTGAATACAAGAGTGGTGATTCTTTTTCAAGAAGTATCAATGTGAAGATTTTAATACTATCATAGACAATAATTCTAAGTCACATTTTGTCAAGTGTCTTTGTTTGCTACATTTGTAAGTTTTTAATTAATAGAAACTGTTATGAATTTCTAAAGGAAAGTTTAGAAGAAATTGTGAAAAAATTATTGTAATAAAAAATATAATAAGATAAAAAAAAGACAAAATTAATCTTAAGATTTAATAGACCACTCTATCTTCATTTACATAATCTTTGTAGAAATATTACAACTTCCTCAGAATGCTTTTGCAGTTGTCATTTATCCCATTCAATAATTACACATTAATACACAACTAAAGTTAATTTTTTTTACTTGATCTTGTTTCTAGACTCAATTCTACTTTACAATATGGCAATCTAGTCAATCCTTGTGGTTAAGAAATAATCTCTTTTAATAAAGAATCAAAGAACAAAGAATTGAGTGTAGAGAATTAAACAACCAAGAATCATTGTGTTATTATAATAGACGTACTTCTATAATTTAGTGCAGATCAAAAGATGAGGCAATAATTTTTAATTTTTTGGATTTTTTTAGTACAATTTAAGAAATTATATGGATTTTAAATATTGTTATCATGGATACCATGTATTATCATAGACATACATATTTATTGTAATATTTATCTATATAATTAAGTAAAAATAAATAAAAATATATTTATTTTATAATAACTTATAGAAAAGCTTTTTAGAAGCTCCATAGATATTTCTTTGACTTTATATATGTTTGTAGTTGATTCATAGATTAGAAAATTGGTCAAAAAATTAATCATGTATTCATAGCTTGTAAAATAAGCTAATTATATGGCATACATATAAAAAACTTGTCTTGAAAGTTAAGAATGTATCTTGCAAAGTTAATACATTTTGAAGGTCCTATAGAACATTGCAATGTAGCTCTTAATTAAGAATATATATGGAGATAAGATGGAAGCCTTTTTCACTCTTGTCAACACTTCTTTAGTCTTTAGTCTTGTTTCAAGACTTTCTAATCTTCTTATCTTTGTTAATAATCATTCTAATTTAATACCATATCATCTTTGAGTGACTTCTTAGTTCTTTTGAATGACGCAAAAGTACATTAAGGATTTTTTTCTTTAAGATTCATATCCTTAATAGTTTGACAAGAGTACTAACTTGCTATTTCTATCTTTTTTTAGAAATGAGTGGATTACTCTACTTCTATTATTGTGTTTTGAAGATTACGGACTACCCACCTTTAAACAAATAATTTTATTTTGTAACACTTATTTTTTTCTTAAAGAAAGTAGATTATCTATTTTTGTAGAAATTTTTATTTGATATTAAAGATTATGGATTATTTTCTTTTAATTTAACTTTAAATTTTTTTTGAATTATCTATAGAATGAAAGATTATGGATACTATTCTTAGTAGAAATGAGAATAGATTTACAAATATTGCAGATCTTCATGAACTTATCAACACTCTTAGATTAGAAATCTTATATATTTCTAATGTGAATCATGGAGGTACTATTCCTATAGCTATAGAAGAAGTTCAAAATCTATGTCATGAAGTTGTACAATTGAATGAAGCAAGTAGATCAACGTCACAATTAAATTCAAAAAGTTTTGCTTCTACAAGTATGATGGAGATAAGAATTAGTATGCCTGAGAAGTTTGATGGAATAAGATCAAAATTTTGAGGATTTTTGCAACAAATCAAGTTCTATCTAAGATTGCATTCTTTTTAATATCCTAATGAATTTATTCAAGTCAAGTTCCTAAGTACATTTCTATCAAAAAGTATTCTTTCTTAGTTTACATCTTTAATAAAAAAATATTTGTAATTCTTTTATGATTTAAATTTATTCTTAGAAGTGTTTATGGCCACATTTAGAAAAAATGATAAAAAAAGAATAGCAAAGATCAAGCTCTTATTTTTATAAAAAAACTCATGATCAGCTACTATATATGCTCTTGAATTTCAAAACCTTACTTGCAACGTGGAGTAGAATGGCAAAGCCCTTATCAATCAATTTTGATATGAATTAAAGAATGATGTCAAAGATTTATTACTGGCAATATCAATGGTGAAATCTTTCAAACAATTTATTGCTGAGGCCATTACATGTAATAATCAATTATTTAAAAAATGTCAAGAATAAAGACTTGATTGAAGAAGAACAAGTCAAATAATGATAGCAACTTCCAAATTTATGGTGAAATATAATGTGTTTGATATCATGTCTTTGAAAGAGATTCCTGATGTCATGTAGTAACATGACTATATGATAAAAGATGAAAATATGGATGTTATTATAGAAGAACTTAGTAAAAAGATGTAATAGAAAAATAAAGATAAATGATAGGAAGATAATAAAAGGTTTAGTCTTAATGCAACTTTTTTAAAAATAAGCTTTTATTTGCTTTGTAGGGACATAAATGCCTCAAATCAAAGTAAATGAGATAAATAATTGATATAAATATTTTTAAAAGGAAATTATCAATATATTCAAGTAAAAATTATTTCAAATTATCAAATATTGATATTTAAAGAGGACCAATTGACAACCTAGGTCAAAATTAGATCTTAAGATACAAAACTGTGCATCTAAGGTAACTTCAAAGTTCTTGGATAGATTGAAGAATGGAATTTGAAAAAAAACTTTTAAAGAGATTTTAAAGCATTGGTTTCATATTAATTAAATTAATATTCAATTTTTGGAAGATTTTCAAAGTTAATAATTTTCTTGGTTGGATTATATTTTTAAAAATAAAATTATATTTACAAAATTGAGAGTCTCTTGAGTTTTGTGGTGTAGGTACAAGTGAATATCAGGCAATGTATTGATATTGTAGTTATTAGTGTATATACAAATTTTGAGATCAATCAAACAATTAGATCAAAATGTGTGAAGGTTTTTATAGGTTGAGGTCTAAAAAAAAGGAATTTGAAGATCAATGAGTATTCTTAAGATCTTTAAGAATCTATTAATCGTATTAAAGTGAATTTTATTTTTATAGAGATTAGACTTGATTTCCAATAGTTTAGGTATATTTTAGAGGAAATGCAATGGTTTAAGAAAAAAATATTGGCACTCGAAGTTAACATTCAGATTGGAGTAGGAGGCTGGCCAATACTTGAGCGGAATTTAGCTTTGATCTTCTATTTGGATAATTCGATCTTCTTCAAATTTTGTGTGTTTGTTGCCAACTTAAAGATTGAGAGGTGTGTAAATTTTTTAGTAAAATCGATGATTTAATGAATAAATATTGGGATTCTAAATTGGTTTAGGATTTTTCAAGGATATAGTTTAGGATTTAGGATTTTTTTAGGATTTAATTTAGGGCTTAAGATTTGTCTAAGATTTGATTTATGATTTAGGATTTAGTTAGGATTTTACCTAAGATTTAATTAAAATCCATTAGGATTTTAAATAAGATTAAAATAAGATTTGATTAGAATATATTTAAGATTTATTTAAGATTTTTTTTGGATTTGATTAAAGCTTGATTAGCATTATTAAGGTGTAATTGGAATTTATTCAAGATTCTATTAAAGTTTTTAGGATCTTATTGTTGCAATTTTTCTTCTATCTTTTATAGCGAGGTGTTTATTACATTCCCAAGTAAGACTTCATATAATACAACATTGAAGTTTGGTGGTTTTATTAGAGGTAGGAACAACTCCTAATGATGTTTTAAATATTTTATTTGAACAAAGTTACAAAGGCCTCAACAACAACCAAATAATAGAGTAGTCTTTTTTCCTTGGTATGAGACATTATTAATGGCTAAGAAGATTTATCAACCATCTTCAAAGAAAACAAAGTTTAGAGTACATGGAAAATATAATTTACCATATCTTAAATTTCTTCAACATATGATGATTGCTCTTCATGGAATTTGTTCCTAGAAGGGAGAATAATATGATAGACATATATATTTGTTCTAATATTTATCTATATGATTAAATGGAAATAAATAAAAGTAGATTTATTTCATAATATTTTCTAAAAAAGCTTCTTAGAAGCTTTATAGATGTTGTTTTGACTTTTTATGTATTTTTAATTAATTAATAGGTTAAAAATTTGGTCAATTAATTAACTATGCATTAATAGCTTGTAAAACAAGCTTACTATATAGCATATATATAGAAAAATTGTCTTGCAAGTTAAGATATATGTCTTGTAAAGTCAACATATTTTGAAGGTTCAATAGGACATTGCAATGTAGCTCTTAATTAAGAATATACATGGAGGTAAGAGTGAAGCCTTCTTCACACTTGTTAAGGCTTTTTTAGTCTTTAGTCTTATTTCAAGACTTTCTAATCTTCTTGTCTTTAGCAATAGTCATTCTAATTTAATACCATATCATCTTGAACTGACTTTCAAGTTCTATTGAGTGACATAAGAATGTATTATTGATTACTTTCTTCAAGATGAATATCCTTGACACATATGAAAGTATATTGTCCTTGAACGAGGCTGGTTGTGTTCACAAAAAAAATCAAAGAATCCTTGGCATTCTATACGAGCTATGAAGGTTCTTCTAAGAAAATATTAACGGCCTTCATTTTCAACTTTTTTTGTGAAAAAATTAATCAATAAGCTTTTAAGTGTAACGAAGCTTGGAAAGCTACCAAAAGCTATATGAATACATAAGCATTGATTATTGATAATTAGAATACATTATTTCTATAAAAGTAATATTACACTAAAGGATTTTAATACGTTAACTCTTTTTTAGTGACAAAAGATGTAATTCCAATGTTCTTCATAAATTGGAATCCAAAAGATCAAAAGCTAGCATCCAATAGTTATTAAAAGAAAAAAAGAATCTTAGAAGTTGAAAAGGGTGATGGTTAAGCTCAAGTTGCTATTGTAGAAGTTAGAATTTGTCAATGGTAGCATCTTCTTCTCTATTTGTTTTAAACTGAATCAATTTATGGCATAAAAAATTAAATTAGGATGGAATTTAGATTAAGAATGAACTAAGTTAGTTGAAATGAGCAATTAAATTTGAATAAAAAAAATTAATTAATTAATTAAATTAAATAATCATTATTAGATGAAGTATTATATATGGATGAGTAATCATTTAAAGATGAATTCTTATTGATGGATGAATGTTAATTAAAAATATAATAAAATAATTAAATAAAATAAAATAATTGTAATAATAATTTTTAAGTTGTATAAATTCTTTGAGTAACTTATTCTTGTATGTATGAATTAGCAATAGAAATTGATGGACTATTTGGGTGATTTAAAGAAATTAAAAATGATTTAATTAAAAATTAATATAATTTAAATTTTGTAAGAATTCTACAATTAATTTACTTGTTGTGAATTAGAATAAACTTTCTATTAGTAGAAGTTTATTTTAGCTTACATAAATCTTGGCTTGACCAAGTTGATCCAAAAGTCCGGATATCAATGGTAATGGATAACAATTCTTCATTGTTATTTTGTTGAAGCCACAATAATCAATACACATTTTCATAGATTTATCTTTTTTCTTCACAAAAAGTATTGGTACACTTGTTAGAAATTTGGAATGTAAAATGAAGCTTTTTCCAAGATTTTTGTTGTTATAATCTTTGAATGCAAAAAGCTTGTTTTGTGATAGATTGTAGATTGGAATAAATATTAATTGTATTCCTTCTTCAAGACTAATGGCACAATCATATGATTGATGCTTCAACAATATGTTAACATTCTTCTTTTTGAAGACATCTTAAAACTTCTTATATTGATTTGGAATAGCTACTAGCAAGCTTACTTTTTTACAAGCTACAGTTGCTTAAATAACAAATGGAATTTCTTTCTTAGTAATCTTCATAAAAGCCCTTGTTTTAAACATAAAAGCTTTAATATTGATGACTTCTTGATCATTTTTTCTTAAAGGAATTTTATAAGAAATTCAATCTTATGAAATCTCTAATTTATAGATAGATTATGCCTTTTTAACCATGAAAGTCCTAAAATAATAAGATTTGATGGAATTTTAATAATATTAAATATTAATTTTTTTATTATGGCCCTTAAATAATAATTTTAATAGTATAGCATCATGAATAACATTACTTGAAGATAAAGATGAACTATTTATTATTTTTACATGAATAGATTTTGATTTTTATATTAAATTTTTTTTATGAAGTTTAAAAAAAAAATCATTTAAAAAATAAATAGATGCTCTTGAATCTAATAAAGCATTTGAATAAAGTTTTTGTGACCCAAAGAATAAAACTATAATAAAGCAACAAATATATTGAATAGATGTAGAATAGGCAAATAAACTTTGTGGTAAGTTACTGATTGGTTATTGATAAGCTTGAGAATTAGACTGATAGTTAGGTAATTTAGTTGATAATAATAGGTTGTTAGTGGAATAAATAGTTAAGAATTCAAAAGGTCATAACCTTTGGAATCTGCTGGCTGACAGTCTATCTTTTAGTAGGATAAAGAAGTTGAGAAAAGGGAGATCAGGGCCAGGCTTTGAGAGTCGTAAACCAAGGGCCAAACTGTGAGAGTCATAAGCCAAGGAGTGAGATTGTGAGAGTCATAAGCTATGGGCCAGACTGTGAGAGTTGTAAGTCGGGGCAAGCTTGATGCTACCTCTTTTTATTTTTTTTATTGTTGACAAGTAATGGATAGTTTTTGAATACTGACAAGTTAATCTGAAGTATCAGATTGTGAGAGTCGTAAGCCAAAATATTGAATTCTGTGTGATGAATTGAAAAACTGAATATAATAGGTAAGTTAAAGATCAATAATTGAATATATATAAACCACAAAGAGAGTAAGTGGAAGATGAATGGATAAGAATATAGAAGTATTGTTGAATTGATAGTCGTAGAATGGATTATAGGTTGAATTAAGATGGAAGTAGTAAGCCTTGGTATTTTGTAGTTTGATAATTGATTTTAGATAGCTAGAGTACAGTCAATTGTGACACTAATAGACCCAATTTATATAACCAGTCTTTCTCCAAATTCGAATCCACTTCTATTAATTCAATTGTTTTGGTATGTTGAAGCTTGAACACAATAAAAACAACATTTTGGCACCACTGTCGGAGAAATGATAATAATATGAAATATTAGAAATTGATTGTATGAGAATAATAAAAGATTATAAGTGATAATCATGAATGAAAGGATTATCAAAGAATTAATCGATAAGCAAAAGAAAGACATGAGCAATTACACATAAGAAATCTCCTATAGGAACGAAAAAAAGAATTGTAGGTCCAAATAAAATCAAAAGAAGAAAAATTCAAATTCAAATAGCAAAGAGACCAGTGATAATACCAATAATTACGAAAGTACCAAAAGTACCAATTATAGTACAAATGGGAGCAGTAGGAGATCGAACTACAAGTGTGGCACCATTACCTACTTTAAGTGGTTGGCCGAACTCTAATCTCGATCATCATATATCTCAGTTCTTGACAGCCTCCATGATTAATAATAGTAAAACTGAAGACATTTGATTGAGATGGTTGCTAATAACTTTAAAAGATATAACTTTTGAATGATATAATTGGCAACCAGTGGATAGATTTTCCAATTGGGAGGTCTTGAGGAATGCCTTCTTAACCCATTTTAGACCAATTGGATTTGAAGATCGGCTTAGAAAAATTTTTATGAATAGCAGGATGTTTGCGGAGGAATTAGAGGAGTTCTATTATGGCCGAACCGAGGATATACTTCGTAAATGGTCAAATAATCAAATATCAGATACGTTTATATTATCGATATTAATCAATGATTTGCATCCATCAGAATTGAAAATGTTTGTAAAAGAGGTTCGACCAGCTACGGTAGAAGCATCATTGGCATGAGCAAACGAAGTTATGATCAATAGTTAACAGTGAGAGCCATGATGATTCCAAGTTCAGGAAGCCAACAAATACAACCAAGAAATGTATCAATGGATAATTATCCACAAATGGCTGACTCCAACATGAAGAATGTTATGTTGCAACAACCAATTAATGCTATACCACTCCAAGAAATAGTGCCAATAACAATGACACCTTATTTTATATCGCCAACCTATCAACAACCGGAGTTGTTCACAAATGTGACTATTAAAGATCCAAATGAAGCCTTATTATTAAATCTAATAAAGAAGATGGAAGAATTGATTGTGAATTTGGCTAAAGATAAAGAAAAATGACATAAGCCTTCTAATACGAGATCTAATGTATAGTGTAATAATTATAAGAGACAAGGTCATTTTGATACGGAATATCCATCATCCAGATAAACATGTGTTCAATATATATTTTGTAGAGGACAACACCTTACCCAAAATTATTGGCATTTACAAAAGCAACAACAGTTCAATAACCAGACGTTAATATAGCCAACTCAATGGGATGTTAATCAAGTACAGACTAGAAATATAGGTAGTTGGAATAGTAAACCCTCAAATCGATTTAATCGTGGCTTTGGAAATTTTCAAAATACTAATTATAATTTGGTTTATGGAACAAATATGCAGAACAGTGGAAATAATCAAGGAGATAATCTCTAAACTATACTAATTCAATAGTCCAATTCTCGACTAGTAGTAATTGGTCAGCTAGGATCATTTACTATGGCTACTTGGAATCAACCTAGT
Organism: Physcomitrium patens; assembly: GCF_059467195.1. Classification (NCBI taxonomy): domain Eukaryota; kingdom Viridiplantae; phylum Streptophyta; class Bryopsida; order Funariales; family Funariaceae; genus Physcomitrium; species Physcomitrium patens. The sequence continues at coordinate 9,095,081 of NC_143427.1, read as the reverse complement.
AGATATATTCCAGTGGAGACTCCAAGTATACTTAATGGTATGGGCCGAAAACCACTACGTTGCTACCGGTGCCGATAAATTGATCATTATATCAATAAATATCTTAATCTAAGGTTTATAGACGAATATACTCTAGTATGTGGAAATTATAAGCAATCGGGTCTTTTTTATTATCAATGTAATGTTTCATTTAACCCTAATAATCATGATCAGAAGATACAATTGACTGTGTAAATTGTAGAGGAAAAAAATATCAGGACAGAGGAATCACGTGTTCATCGAGTAGAAGTAGTTCAAGCTGTTCTTACAAGAAGTTAGCAAAAGCAGAAAGGACCAATTCAACATTTGGATGATCTTGAAGCGAAGGATCAATTAGACCCAATTATGAGGCTATTGAATCCAGGTCCTGACATGGACCCCTTACTCAATATAAGACCTCAATCAGTTGAGCATCCCAATGAGGTACCAATTACAAAGGATACTTTTCCATTTCAAGCGGTTTCGTTCTCTATACAGTTTCTAAAAACGTCCTTTCCATTGAAAGATCCTCTCAGAGGCATGAATTCCAATGAACTGTAGAATAAATAATTATTTTCAGAATGTAGATATCTAATGTATAGTATAGACATGGATAGATGACTGCTGAAAAGATGGTTCAGCAGGTAGAATGGATGAATAGTCAGGAAAAGTAGTTATCATCTATAGTATAGGAGTTGGTATCTCGGGGTAATATAAGGAGGATGAGAGAGAGGAAGAAAATGCCAGACTGTGATAGTCATGAGCTAGAGTTAAGCTTGGTGCTTCCTCTTTGTTTCTTTTATTTTCTTTGTTGTTGAAGAATAATGAATAGTTTTTGAATACTGAGAAGTGAGTTTGTAGAATAAATCAGAGATTGATTTATGAATTATTGATTATATAATTGGAGTACTGAGTGATTGAATTATATGAGAAGTTATTGAAAGATTGATTATGGATGGAAGATTATGATTTTTGTTTATTGAGAGTTGTGTGTGTGTGTTTCGATAGAAGAAGTCTGTGATTACAGGAATTATGTGAATTCAAATTGGTTGGAATGAAGTCTGTTATTCATGGTGTTGGATAGAATTTATTGAGTTTTGAGTGGTCTTTTGAGAGTGCAGGGTTGTACATTGTGGTTATCAGTTGATGAAGGAGTATTGTTACTGGAAAGAAGCATTATAGTATTTCTTAGTGTTTTAGTGGTTTGGAATATAGTTAATTGTGTGACCCTAACAAGTGAAACTTATGTGCTTGGTCTTTTCCTGTGTTCAAATTCTCCTATACGAGTTTATTGTGGGAGATTTCTTCTGGAATAAGTAAAACGACAACTACATTTTGGCACCATTGCCATAGATTGACAACATTATTGAGTATTAGGAATTAACTGCCGAAGCAATAAAGGAGATTAGGAAGCAAACTCAGTAGAAATAATGAAAGAGTATGGTTATTAAGAATGAAAATTTAACAACAAAGAGAATAAAGCAATCAAAGGAAAGAACAGAGCGATTGCAAGCAAGAAATTTGTTGTATAACGAGTGAGATAAAAAATTAAAAAAGAAGCATCGACAAAGTTGGATTAAGCCATGGTTGCATGCCTATTGACATATTCAATTGTACTCAAAAGATGATCAACTTCTAATATTTCAGAAGTACATATCGTTAAAGAAATTGTCAAGAGCACTCATGGCAATGATGTTAATAGTCCAGCATATCTCTCAAAGCTGTTAACGGAAAGCGAGGAAAGCACAAAGGAATAAGGTATCCCATAGGATATTTTCACAATTAAAGGTACGTCTGATTCTAACAAGACTAGTTCTGAAGATCTGTATAAATCACTTTGCAATAAAAACCAATTCAAAGTATATCAAAATCCATCGTTTTCACCTCATATTCAACCAATAAAATTATTTGGGGATACTAATAGTCAATCGGGAAGGCCTGGAAGTTCAAAAAAGACTTTTGCGGGAGACAATTTTTATTTTAATAAGGAATTGAGCAGAACATCGGCATCTTTAATGGTATCCAAAGGATTAGCAATTCGAATTGCTGTCCAAATGGGTGTGGCGGGAGATTGTACAACTAGCATGGCTCTATTATCTACTTTTAGAGGTTTACTAAGAGCGGATCCAAATCAACATTTATCACAATTCTTGACTGCATGTGTAGCCAATAATGGTAAAATTGAAGATATTTGGTTAAGATGGCTGCTAGCGACATTGAAAGACACAGCATTTGAGTGGTATAATCGGCAACTTGTTGGATAATTTATCAATTATGAGGCATTAAAAAATACACTTTTAGCCCATTTTCGACCAATTGGTTTTGAAGAACGTCTTAGAGAAAAATTAATAAATAACAGAATGGTACGAAAGAAAGCGATACAGTCATATTATGGTCATGTAGTAGATATACTTCAAAAATGGCCAAATAACCAAATGCCAAAATTGTTTGTGTTGTCCATATTGGTTAATGGACTACACCCATCAGAATTGAAGATGTTTGTAAAAGAAGCCCAATCAGCCACTATTGCATCATCTCTTGAGCAAACAAAAGTATGGGAGGAATGTCACTATGACCAGAACTTAACAGTTGGAGCCACGATGATTCTATCTCATGGAGGTTATCAAATGACAAATTGGAATGATGCATCGAAAAGTTATTTGAGAAGGAATGTTTATGGTATAATTTCATAGGGAATAGTGGATGCCATCCCATTGCAGGCTATACCACCATCATCATCACACCCGTATGCACCTTATTCCACGTATCAAAAACCAATATCTACGAAGGAATTACCAAATGCATTGGTATCAAGGGATCCCAATGAGTCATTGCTGTTAACATTGACAAAAAAAATGGATGAATTGGCTGTAAATCTGGCTAAGGATAAAGAAAAAAAGCATGAACCGACCAATAAGCGATCCAATGTTTGGTGCAGCAATTGTAAAGGACAAGGTCATTTGGTAACTGAATACTCTTCACCACCCCAAATGACGGTCCAATGTATATTTTGTGGGGGTAAGCATACCACTGCCAATTGCTGGAATTTAAGGAAACAACAAGTCAAAAAACAGACCATGATTCAATCAACTTCGTGGGATGTCAATCAAGTACAAACAAATAATAAGTTTGGCTGGAATGAAAATCGAGCGAATAAACAAAACAGAAATTATTCCAATTTTCTAACCTCCGAATTTCACCAAAAAGGTATATCCAATACTCACAGTGTCGTGTTGTAATACGAGTATACTGTGAAAATATAAAAAAAGAGGACTTTTATTAATGTTCAGTTACCTCGAATATTGGGAGCAACGACCAATTTCAGTGTAAATACTGGGAGGCCAGGGTCAGTCACCCCGTTACAATCAGCCGGGGCATACTGAAATGTTCCATTCGATTCCAATAACCGAAGTTAGCAAGAAGGGAAAGGACCAATTCACAAGACGGGTGAGCCTGGTTTGAAGAGCCAATTGGATCCAATTTCAAGACATCCAATCTGGGTCCTCTTATCCAATATGACACCTAAATTGGTCGGGCAACCCAATACAGTCTAATTAGTGGAGAATCCAGGTCTTACTACGAGCCTTAGCCAATTTGACGCGAAGGACCAATTTGATCCAATTACGGGAACATTCGAGTCTTACTACTGGATTCTTACCCAATATGAGACCTGGATTGGTCAGGCGACTGAATGTGGTCCCAATTATGGGGCTCCGATTCCGTTTCAGGTTGTTCCGTCCTTTGTGCCGTTCCGGGAACGTCCTTTCGGTAAAAGGATTTCTTAAAGGTAAAAATGGAGGAGAAAGCTCTGACGGTGAGAGCCAGTTTTGGACTTAAGCTCTCATGGTGAGAGCCAATTTCGGATCCAAGATGGAAGATTGAAGAAATTCAAAATTAAGGTTAAGAAATGAAAGGGGGAGAGAGGAGTTTTTATGGGTTTTTGAAGGATCAGAGACCACATTACATCGATTACGGATTGTTATGGGAATTCATGGGAGGTTTTTTCACATGCATTGAAAGACGAATATTTCTTGGAAAATACTGATCGCGTTACTAAGAAGCTATTTCTGGAATAGATTGAACGGCCCAATAAGAATTTACAAGCAACAAAACTACTAAGGGAATTTGAGAGGCAGTACTCTCAATTATCGAAGGTAGAAAAATTGACATTGGAGCCGAACAAAGTTGATCTATTTCTTCAAGCTGCTGATGGAGAATTGCAAGGAAAATTAAAACTCCTTCTTGAAGACAAAGAAGAAGATGAAGGATTGACAACAAAGTGAAAGAACATTGAAGATGCGATGGGATTGCTTACAAAAAGAGAAAGGAAGAAGGATAGGAGTAATATTTTGAAAACAGTACAAGCACCCAAAGCTCCAGTACGTACTACATCACCGACAATGCCTACAGTTCAACCTTCGACATCCTTGTCAAAGAAAGCAGATATGGGTATGGAAGAAATTATACGAGGAATGCGAGATCTTCAAATCAAATTGGCAAGACTTGAAGAGAATACTTCTATAAACAATTCGAAGAATGTTTCAAAACAAGGATATGTACAAAGATGCATTTCGTGTGATGATGCTTCACACACTAGAAAAGATTGCAATGAATTTAATAATATGATACGGCAGGAAATTATTTGCTGGAAAGATGGGAAGATAGCATTGAAAGATAGGGAGGATCTTCTTCAAACCAATTTTGGCAAGGGAGGAATGAGAGCATTGGTTCAAGATTACTTAAAAGGGCATGAAACAGTAGCACGAGAAAGTGCAAGTTATGGTGCTAGAGTAGATGATGAAATTGGTGGAAGTACGGAAACTAGTGAGTTTTGGGCTTCTGCCGTTTCTACAATGCAAGAAGGAAAATTACCTCGAGAAGCGTTATTGAGAACTGCAGCTACAATACGAGGAAGAACAGGTTGGGAGGATCCCGTTGAGTCTCTTTCAGTTCATGCATATATTGCTAAGAGCCAACATGAAGCTTTGATGGAAGAAAAAAGACGAGGAAATTTTGATGATACTAGAGAAGGAAATTCTTTTAAGAAATAAACTCGAAGAGACAAGGCTCGGGAGGCAGCTTCACAAGAATTGCCTGTAAAGGATACCTCAGCATCATTGGGAGAAAAAACAATGGAGACAAAAGATAAGGGCAAATCAATTGCTTATAAGCTACTTTCTGACATTGAAGCGGCAACAAATTTGAAAGGGGTGTTGGAAGAACGTATATTAAACGCTAAGGTGGAATTCACATTGAAAGAAGTCTTGGGAATTGCAAAGAAGGAGTTTCATGATGTTATCATTGACAGCATTAAGCGAAAGAGGCAATTAATGAGCGAAACTGGAATGAGTCATGCTATTGATGCAAGAATATGTAGAGATGAAGAAGAGGTTGATATTGGTTACAAGCAACCAACAAATGAAAAGAATGGGTATAATCAGCGAGTACGTTTCGAAGATTCTAGTGACAAGGAAATGGAAACTTTGAGCCATTATACTCGAAAGCATTGGGCAAGGGCAACTACTGAGGTATTGGTGAAGGTAGGAGATATAGAGGAACCAATAGTTGCTTTGGTGGACCATGGTTCTGAAATAAATTTCATGTCTAAAGATCTTTATAAGAAGCAAAAATGGCCAATTGATATGGAACATGGATGGGCAATACGAGCAGCTAATAACACACAGGGCAAATTATATGGAGCTTGTCCAGATGTCAAAATTCGGTTTGGAGATGTTGCGACGGAGCAACATTTCTTTCTTCAAGATACAACATCTTATCCGTTGATTTTACAACAACCTTATATTATGGCAACACGGATGGAAACAAAGGTACTTGACAATGGTTCTGCTTATGCAAGGGTACATAGCGAAGATGGGAGGAAAGCTGTACAATTTCTAACAGTACCTCCTAACCATGAACGAAATCCAGATAGGTTGAGGGCGAAACCATTGCCAAAGATTGTTGAAGGATTTAAGGATTTTGGAGAGGTACCACTGTAAAGGGAGATTATGGAAGTACAAAAGAGGAGGTACTCTCACGAGATGAAGGTGCCTTTGATGCGAGTTTTATTGGTATATTGGAGAATGGAAATATTATGTATAAGAAAGTTGATGATTTTAAAAGAAAAGAAAGAAAAAGATTATATAATATTGAAAGAGAATTATGCAAGTTAGGTACATTGCAAGATGATGAGAGGATTTTAGGTGTTTATGAAGAAAATGGACTGGAAGATTCAATTGAATTGATTACATCTATTGGGTTAGGAGATAATGATAAGATTGTTGAGATTCATTCAAGAGAGGTTTATACCATACTTGAATCTTTTCAAGCACCAGAAGTCACTGTAGAGATAAGATATAAAATGGCAGATAAGAAGGTAAAGCCTGTTGCCGGACCATTGCCAGGAGATTCTAAAGAACAAATGGGAGAAGCATCAAAAGAAGCAAGTTTAAGAGATCCAATGAGTATTGGACATCAGTTTACTAAAGAGACTTTTGAAGAATTGAAGATTGATTCTGATGGTTCTTTATTGCCGGAGGAAATTACTTGCTTCAAAAAGATGTTGGCTAAACAAGGTAGATCATTTGCTTTCAAATCTCATGAAATTAGGTGTGTGGATCCGAATATTATAACACCTATGGTTATCTTCACTGTATCGCATGTACCTTGGAATCTAAGACCGATTCCAGTACCGAGGGCACATTTACCTAAATTAGTGGAACTATTAAAAGAAAAGATAAAGATGAAAATATTGGAACCTTCGTTTGTGCCGTATTCTAGTCGATGGTTTACGGTACCTAAGAAGAATGGGTCACTATGGTTTATTCAAGATATGCAACCGGTGAATGCAGTAACTGTCAAGAATGCAAGAATTGGACCTATTGTGGATGAATTTGTTGAGGCGTTTGTTGGAAGGGCGATCTATTCAATGGGTGACTTGTATTCAGGTTATGATCAATTTCAACTTGCCGAAGGAAGTAGAGATATGACAACAATGAGGACACCACTTGGATTGGTTAGAATGTGCACTCTTCCTCAAGGCGCGACCAACTGAGTTGCGCATATGATGAATGAGATGAATAAGGTATTGAGAGATTTTATTTCGGAAAAGACTATGCCTTTTCTGGATGATATTCCTATAAAAGGGTGCAGAGAAGGAGACAAGGATGAAACTTTAGATACGAGGGGGTGTCGTAAATATGTTGTTGACCTTATACAAGATTGTGAAAAGATTTTAACTCGGCTTCGAGAAGTTCATCTTACATTATCGGGTATGAAGTCCGTATTTGGAATACGAGAGGTTGTGATTGTTGGACATTTATGTGGATCTTACGGAAGAAAACCAGATCCGACTAAAGTTGATGCAATTGGAAGGATGAAAGAGGATTGTGATTCTTTAATAGAAGTTCGTAGGTTTTTAGGTACATGTGTATTTTATCGAATCTAGATCCCTCATTATGCTTACATAGCGGATCCATTATATGAACTGTTACGCAAGGATTACCGTTTTAAATGGGAAGAAAGGCATATTCAGGCAATGCAAAGATTGAAGAAATTATTGATGTGACTACCAATATTGAGGAAGGTTGATTATAAGTGCAATAGACCAGTGATTCTTACTGTGGACGCTAGTCCAATTGCCATAGGATGTCACAGACACAAAATACAGACTTGAAATCTAACAAGAAGTTCAAGAAGAAATGACAAAACTAGATTAAACAGATGAGTACAAGAACAACACCAGAAAGATGAGCTAGAACTCCAAGAGATGTGTTGTCAAGACTGAAGAACTCTTCAGCCTCGATCCCTATATATACTCCTACTTAGGAAGCTTCTCGAGCTACTTCTATTAACTAGGAAGCTTCTAGAAGGTTTCAGAGGCTTCTTTTCTAGAAGGTTCTAGAAACTTCTCGAGCTACTTCTATTAATTAGGAAGCTTCTAAAAAGTTCCAGGGGATTCCTTTCTAGAAGCTTCTAGAAACTTCTCTTCAAGAAGGTTCCAGAGACTTCCTTTCTAGAAGCTTCTAGAAACTTCTGTCTAAAAGGTTCGAGAGGCTTCTCTTCTAGAAGGTTCCAGAGGCTTGTTTTCTAGAGGGTTCTAGAAACTTCTCTCTAGAAAGTTCTAAGGAATATGTCCCTAACATAGGATGGACTGTGGGTCAAGATGATTCAAGTGGGAATAGATTTGTAGTTCGATTTGGAGCTAAAGTTTTAAGTATTCGTCAGCGTACATATTTGCAAGTCAAAAGAGTACTTTGGGGAGTTGTTTCGGCTATGAAAGCTGAAAAGGACTATTTGATTGGGGCAATAGTAGTAATTGAAACAGATTGCTTGCCATTGCTTGGAATGATTATTAACTGTTCAACGCCAGATATTGCAATGTTGAGATGGATTCCTTATATTAAGTCACTAAATCCGGAATTTAAGCATGTTACTGGGAAGGACAATTTAGTAGCAGACATGCGATCTCGAGCAAGATACGAGAGGGAGGACAAAATGGTTGAAGACATTGATGACGTCGGATTGAAATTCTATTCAATATCAAATCTCAATAGGGAAGACAAGCTATTTCTTGAAGAATCTTATGAAGGAGAATTATTGGATATTTGTCATTACTTGAATACCTTGACTAAGCAGGGGAATTGGTCTACAGAAAAATTCAAATAAATAAGAAAAAAAGCATATGGATTTTTACTTTGAGATGGATTCTTATGGAAGAGACCGAAGAAAGGAATTGGGATGCCACAACGAGTGATAGGCAAAAGGGAAGAAAAACTAAAATTATTAAAGGAGTTTCATGATAGTTTATGGACAGGGCATAGAGGAATTTGGGCTACTTTTGCTAAACTCAAGGAATGATAATGGTGGAAAAATATGTATCGAGATGTACTATCATTTGTAGAGTCATGTGAAATCTGTCAATTATATTCTAATATCCGACATCGAGTTGGTCTTCATCCTACGTATTCTCTGGCTATTCATTTTAAATGGGTTGTTGATTTGGTTATTATGCCAGTTGGGTTATGGCAGATGAGATATTTGGTCTTAGCTCGTGAAGATTTATCAAATCAAGTAGAAGGAAGAGCATTGAGGACAAAATCTACAGAGGGAATTTGTAGGTTTTTGCTTGAAGATGTCATTTGCCACTACGGATGTATAGGAAAAATCACTGCAGATCACGGAGAATTAAATGCACAAGAAGCTCGTAAGTTCTTTGAAAGATGTGGAGTTAAACTATCACTGACTACTGCTTATAATCCGGAAGGGAATGCAAAAGCGAACGCGGTCACCCACCGATTGTGAAAGCATTAGTTAAAGCTTGTAATGGGAAAGTTAAAGAGTGGCCACGACTTTTGTCATTTGCATTATGGGCTGATCAAACAACACATAGTTTGGTGACAGGATATATGCCAGTAGAACTTATGACAGGTCGAAAATCAATTATGCTGATTGAAGAAAAGGTACTTACTTGGAGTATGCTACCATGGGAAGATGGATTGACAAGAGAAGAACTTCTGGCTATTAGGATTCGACAATTGGAGTAAAGATCGGAAGATGTGTAAATAGCATTGAAAAGGTTAAAAAGTGCAAGGTTACAAAACAAGGCGCGATTCGATAAGCAACATCGATTGAGACCTAAAGCAATTGAAGAAGGTGAGTGGGTACTTGTTTATGACAATAGTCTGGATAATCAACATAGTACTTTGCGGAAATTTTCAAAACATTGGTTTGGACCATATGTAGTAACAACTGTTCATGATAATGCGACTTATTCATTATGGGAATTAGATGGAACAAAATTGAAAATACCAATTGTAGGGAAGCGAGTAAAAATATTTAAACGAAGATACGTGGAGATGAATATGGAAGACCTTAATAAAGGTATAGAGATTCCGCAGCAAGAAGATGAAAGTGATTTGGATAATGAAGGTGACGAAGACGAACTGGACAAAGACATAGAGGATATATTCTAAATCAAATAGCAATTGGATAAATGGGTGCATACCAAAGGATGCACAAGTTCAGAAGAGGTGGATGTCGTGTTGTAACACGAGTATACCGTGAAAATATAAAGAAAAGGGACTTTTATTAATGTTCAGTTATCTCGAATATTGGGAGCAACGACCAACTCCAGTGCAAATACTGAGTGGCCAGGTTCAGTCACCCCGTTACAGTCAGCCGAGGCATACTAAAATGCTCCGGTCGATTCCAATAACGAGAGTCAGCAGAAAGGGAAGGAACCAATTCAACGACGGGTGAGCCTGGTTCGAAGAGCCAATTGGATCTAATTTCAAGACATCTAATCCGGGTCCTCTTATCCAATATGATACCTGAATTGGTCGGGCAACTCAATGCAGTCTAATTACGGGAAAATCCAGGTCTTATTATTGGCCTCAACCGATTTGACATGAAGGATCAATTTGATCCAGTTACGGAAACATCCAGGTCTTACTACGGGCCTCTTAGCTAATATGAGACCTGAATTGGTCGGGCGACTCAATGTGGTCCCGATTACGGGGTTTCGATTCTGTTTCAGGCTGTGCTGTTCTTTGTGCTGTTTCAGGGAACGTTGTTTTCGATAAAAAGATCTCTTAAAGATAAAAATAGAAAAAAAAAGCTCTGACGGTGAGAGCCAATTTTGGATCCAAGCTCTAACGGCGGGAGCCAATTTTGAATCCAAGACAGAAGATTGAAGAAATTCAAAATTAAGGTTAAGAAATGGGAGGGGAGAGTTTTTTTTTTAGAAGGATCAGAGAGCTAGCTTCATGCTTCGGACAGGGAAAAAAGATAGAGAATTGGATTTTTTTTCTTCATAGGGTTTTGGGAAGATTGAGGCAATCGTTGCTGAAGTCAGTGTTGTAATGGTGAATCGGGATTTTTAATGAAGTGGGTTTGATTACTCTTGATTGTTTTGTGAAATCGAGTTACGTCTGTGATGAAGAATTAAAAGGGTGTCTATAGGATTGAGTATGGGGAGTGAATGAAATTTATTGGGTTAATCTAACAAGACAGTCAGTGGATACAAGATCATGAGTATAAAGCGATATCAAAGATTAACAGTTTGGGTTTTTCGGGGTTCTCTGTAACGTCTAGAGACCTACCGGCTGGGAAAAAATAAATGGATACCCAAGCAAATAGTATCAAAAGATCCGTAGTAATACCATGATTGGAGACTATGTATCCCAATAATTTACTAAACTAAATACCAAATTGATACTTCTCTGAGTTCAACGATATTCCAAACTTAACGTATTGAGCCAAATATTTGCTCAAATAATTAAGATGATCCTGTTTTGTATTGAATGTATAAAAGTCATCCAAAAAGAACTCCATAAACAGTCGGAGATAGTCCTAGAAGGCCTGAGTCATCACTCGCTGAAATATGGCTGGGACATTATATAACCCAAAAGATATCATGTGATAAGCAAATGTGCCCCAATCCGTAGTAAAGGTCATCTTAAGCTAGTCTTCTGTTGTAATTTGAACTTGATTATATCTAAAAAATCCATCGAGGAATGAATAACTTTTGTGATTGACTACGACGTCTAATATATTATCTGTGAAAGGCAACGAAAAGTAATCCTTCTTGGTAGCCGCATTAAGTTTCCAGAAATTTTGACAAATGCAGATTTTTTCATTCTTTTTTGGTACCATCACGATTGAAGAAATCCACTTGTTATTCGGCACCAGATAAATGAAACCAACTACAAGAAGCTTGTCCAATTCCTCCTTCACCATGAGGAAATATTTAGGATTAAGGCGATGTTGCCTTTGTCTTATCGGTTTAGCATTCTCTTCTAAAATAATATGATGCTCACAGACGTCAGCAGGAATATCCTTTAAATCAGCATAAGTTCAAGCAGAAGCGGACTTATGATGTAAGAAAAATTCTGTCTAACAGGTCAACTCTTAGTCCTTAATACCTTCATAGACCTTAATTATTCGTGGCTCTGTTGTGGTCGCCAAATTAATAGATTGATATAAAGGTGCAACGGTGATATTTTATTTCAACCCTCGCCTTGGTTGAAAATGAGTCGATAAATCCGACATGTACAAAGTATTGAATCTTGTGTCCTGGGTACTAATATGGTATACATCATACTTGGCCATGCAATCAATACTAATATACTCAGAGTTTTCTGAATCCGTCGGATATATCAAGTACTCCTCCAAACCTCCACATTGGTACACCACTCTAAGGTATTGCACTATCTCGACGAATGCCTCTATAATCTGTGCAACTGCAACATCATCAGAGCTAAGTTCATTGTGCAACGTCAATTTAGATGCTGGCAATTGAGGTTCTCCGTGATAGCATACTGGATACATTTGTAATACCATTTTGTCTCCGCCCTTGCCAATTGTCAAAGTACCCCAATCCCAATCATTCTTGGCCTTTGCTTGATAAAGCTAGCATCATCCCAATAAAATTGGATATGATAAAATCAAATGTTGTAGCTGAAAGATGATATAGTCAATTGCATATGCAATATCAGCAATTATAGTTTGAACACTGCGTAAAATATCCATTGGTTTAACCCAGCTATGATCTGCCATCCATAATACAGATGTCATGGGTACTAAGTATTCTAAATCTAAAGCATCCATTGTATCTACGTTCATTAAATTGACATTAGAACCACCATCTATTTGAACACCCAAGATCATAACATCGTCAATCAAAACATCCTTGGTTGGTGCACCTAGGTCAGGATTCAAACTGACTTCACAAACATCCTTATTACGTTGCCTATGCCATGTTAACGATGAATTCAATGTAAAAAGGTACTCTGGTGCGACTGCTAGAAGTTGCTTCATAGAAATAGAAGGCTGAATAGTATCCAGATCCTTCAATATGTCATAGGGTTCCATATTTAGGGTAATACCTAATGTCTTCTTTCTTTTCATTGGTTGGAGTTTAACTCCTTGAAGTATGATATTCTTCCGCCCTAGACTCAGAATTGGAACAGCAGATGGAGCTTCCTTGGAATTCAAGCCTCTTAGAGGATCTTTCAATGAACAGGACGTTTTTCAGAATGGCATAGAGAACGAAACAGCTTGAAACGGATCAGAAGCCTCCGTAATTGGTACCTTATTGGGTAGCCCAACCAAGTCAGGTCGCATATTGGGTAACTAGCCCGTAATAGGATCTAAATTGGATGTCCCCATAATTGGGTCAAATTGGCCCTTTGCTTCAGGATCACCTAAATGTTGAATTGGTCCTTTCCCTTTTTGCTAACTCTTAGTAAGAATGGCTTGGATATATTCCACCCAATTTACCAGAGAATCTTGAGGCCCTTGATATATCTCTTCCATTTTTTCTTGGTTTTGGATCTGCTGATCCCGATTATTGATATTGAACGGAGCATTATATTACTGATAAGTATGCCCTGACTGCTTGCAATTTCCACAAATTGGCATATAATCATCACTGGCTTTGGGATTGGGACATTCACTGGCATAATGGCCAATCTGTCTGTAACAAAAAAAATGCAGTGGTCTTCTTACACCTCCATTAGGCATATTGGGTGTCTCCACCAGTATATACCTACTAGGCTTGTTCCATGTAGGATTAGAAAATGATCTTGGTTGTCTCGTTGGAATAGAGGGAACTTGATTTGATGACGTCAGTGGAGCATATTGCTAATACCTCTGCTGCTTCTTCTCGTAGTTCTTGAAGTTTGATGCAGATTCCTGATTAAAATTGGAACTTTGAAAGTTATTAAATGCTCGATTTTGTCGATTAGATCGATTTCCATTCCATCCAAACGTATTTTTCGATTGAACTTGATTGACATTCCAATGGATTGGTGGGATCATGGTCTGATTATTGAATTGTTGTTGCCTTTGTAAATTCCAACAATTAGCTGTTAAGTGCTTTTCTATACAAAATGTACATTGATCCATCATTTGTGAGGGTGAAGTGCATTTTGTTATCAAATAACCGTGGCCCTTACAATTACTGCACCAAACATTGGTTCTAGTATTGGTAGGCTTTTGCCTCTTTTCTTTATCCTTGGCCATATTGATAGCCATTTCCTCGATTTTCTTCTTCAGGTTCAACAACAAGGCTTCATTGAAATCTTTTGGGGCTGGTATTATTGGTAACTCTGCCACAATTAACGCTTGTTGTTGATACGAAAAATAGGGAGCATATGCTATAGTCACATTTGATGGTATAGCTTGTAATGGGGTGACATTAACTGGCCCCTGAATATTGGCATCGGTATTGGTCCTTGTATCTAAGATCTCTGGATAAGCACCCACTGATCCATTCTAAGTCAGATTTTGATAATTGCCTTGAACTAGAATCAAAGTAGCTCCCACAGTTAAAAACTGATCATAATGGCATTTCTCTCAAACCTTGGCTCTATTAAAGGATGCATACACCGTAACGGGTTGGGTTTCCTTCACAAATATTTTTAACTCTGGTCGTTGTAAACCATTGATTAATATGGATAAGATAAATACCTTCAGTATTTGGTGATTCGGCCACTTATTGAGTATATCAACCACTTGGCCATAATACGATTTCATTGCCTCTCTTAGGATCATTTTGTTGTTCATTAACTTCTCTCGAAGACGATCTTCAAAACCTATTAGCTAAAAATGGGATAAAAATACATTCTTCAATGCTTTCTAATTCAAAAATTGACCCATTAGTTGGCAGTTGTACCATTCAAACACCATATCCTTTAAGGTTGCTGACAACCATTGTAACCAAATATCTTTGGTTCTTCCATTATTGGCTACACATGCTATCAGAAACTGAGACAAATGTTGATCGGGGTCCGCATCGAGAAAATTCCTAAAAGTAGGTAATGGAGCTACGCTCATTGTGTGATCGCTCACGTCACCCATTTGTACTACTATTGGAACTACTGGACCAGGTGTCGCCATTGAAGAAGACAATGTGCCGCCTAATCTCTTAATAAAATTACCACTACCTTCTCCAATTATCTTTTTTGGACTTTCCAACCTCCTTAATTTACTGTTATTATCCCTGAATAAAATTATTGGTTGAATTTGAGGTAAAAACAATGGATTTTGAAATAAGCTAAATTAGTCTTTATTGACAAGCAATTTATGCCATTCTATGGAACCAATTTTTACAGAATTGGTAGTTTTCGCTATTGAGAAGGTATCTAACAGAGTACCCAATTCTTTTGTGTTTCTTCCACTTGCAGTTAACAAGCTCAAGAAATACGCTGAGCTGTTGACAAAATTTCCTATGAGTGTTCTTGGCAATTTTTTTAACAATATATATATCTAAAATATTAGAAAACGGTCAGCTTCTGGGTATGCTCAAATATGCCGATATGCATGCAACCATGGCTTAATCCAACTTTGTTGATGATTCTTTTTTAACTTACGTTCTTACTCATTTTGCAATGATTCTCTTGCTTGCGCTCTCTCTTATCTTTCCTTCGACTAATATATTTTCTTTACTGCAATGTTTGCATTCTTAATAACCATAATCTTTCATTATATATTACTGAATTTGCTTCTTATTTCCCATCTACTCATCTGACAATTAATTCCTAACACTCAATGCTATTGTCATTCCCTCGCAGCGGCGCCAAAAATATAATTGTCATTTTATTTATTCTACAATTCCTTCCAGAATAAATCTATATAGGAGAATTCGAACACATGGAAAGACTAAGTGCATGAGTTTCACTTGTTAGGGTCACACAATTAACTATATTCCAAACCACTAAAATACTAAAAAATACTACAATGCTTCCTCCTAGTAACAATACTCCTTCATCACCCGACAACCACAATGTGCAACCCTGCACTCTCAAAAGACCACTCAAAACTCAATAAATTCCATCCAACACCAGGAATAACAAGCTTCACTCCAACCAATCTGAATTCACAGAATTCCTATAATCACAGACTTCCTCTGTCGAAACACACATACACAACTCTCAATAAACAAAAATCATAATCTTTCATCCATAATCAATCTTCCAATAACTTTTCATATAATTCAATCACTTAATACTCCAATTACATAATCAATAACTCATAAATCAATCTCTGATTTATTCCACAAACTCACTTCTTAGTATTCAAAAACTATCCATTATTCTTCAACAACAAAGAAAATAAAAGAAACAAAGAGGAAGCACCAAGCTTAACCCTAGCTCATGACTATCACAGTCTGGCCTTCCAACAAACTTCTACAATTCCTATATAATTGCTACTGATTTCTAGATTCTAACTATAATCCTATAATAACCGCTTTTAATAACTGAATCAATCATCCGTCCTCCTAAACTGACTATTCTATGGACTATTAATCTATTTTACCAATATCTTAAAAAAACAAACTAATATCTATTCTATACTATATTTGATAAGTTATCATAAAATCTCCAATTTTAGGTTGTAATGGAATCCAAGCCACGTGACGTACAATCCTAAATTTAAAAAAAAAAAAAAAAAAAAAAAAAAAAAAAAAAATCCAATATGTATAAAAAAAAATACTAAAAATAAAATATAGATATTTATTAAATATCCTAATTATTAATAAAATTTATATAAGATCTAAAATATAGAATTTATTTTTAAAAAATAATTAAAATTTTAAAACCAAAAGAAATTAAACACAATTTTTAAAATTATCTTTGCTTGATATTTAATTATTTCTAATAATTTAGAAATAACATCTACTTTATATAAATAAATGTTTTAAAGCCAAGGTATTGATATAATTTTTATTAAAAATATATATAATATGATATACCAAAAAAATTCTATCTTATAAGATTCAAATTAATTGAACTAAAAATCTATATACAAGTTTGTTGAAAAAGTAAGAATCTTTAACAAACTTGATACTTCTTGAGATTCTTTCTTATTCTAAATTTTAATAAGTTAAATATAAGATAATATAAGAAAAATTTAGAAGTATAAAATAAAAATATTCTAAAGAATTTATATAATAATTATATAAACATGTGTATCAAAACAAGATATAAAATTAATAATCTTAAATTCTAAAAAAATAAAGCCTATTAAAAAAATTCTACTACTATCTACTTGTTTTTAATATCAAGAACATAAATTTCAAAGAAAGAAAATTCAATACACTCTTATGACACTCAAAAAGATTAGAAAGTCACTCAAAGATGGTAATATATTAAATTAAAATAGATATTATCCAAGATAAGAAGATTAGAAAGTCTTGAAATAAGACTAAAGACTAAAAAGGCATTGACAATAGTGAAGTCTTATCAATATATGTTATCAATACTCTTGACAACACATATTTAAGAAATCTAAGATATAGTGAATTGTATTTGGCACATACTTTGATCTTTATTTACTTTGAAGATGATTGATAGGTCTTCTAAACTATCAATAGTGTTTCAAATTAGAGTGAAAAGACTACCATATTATTTGATCATTATTAAGGCCTTTATAATTTTTTTTAAATAAAACATGTGAAATACTATGAAGAGTTGTTTCTACTTCTAATAAAATCACCAAACATTGAAAGTCTCTTCTAAGGTCATGATATCAAATATATTAAATCTTGCCATTTGTTTGAGGAAAGAGATGTCATTCTTAAAGATCTTCATTTCAATTATACCATCTTAAAGATTGTGATAATTGTAATGTCTCATCTTACAAGATAAGAAATGATAGCTCTTGAGTTGAATTCGATAGTTGTTGGTTTTCTATTTTCTTAATGCCACAAATATAAAAAAGCTATAAATTAAGATAGAAAGTAGAATTTTACCTTTTTTAGATCTTATTTCTATTTTAACAAAGATTTGTTTTTTTTTCATATTGATTTTGATGGATTTTATTAATGAAAAGCCTCAATTTTTTTGCTACATTTGTAAGATTCTGTCACGGACATATATATTTAGCTCAATAGTTACTTATATGATTAAGTAGAAGTAGGTAAATATAGAATAAATTCATAAAGTCTTCTAGAGTAGCTTCTTAAAAGCTTTATAGACGTGGTTTTGACTTTAGATGTATTTGTAGGTTAGAAACTTAGCCAAAAAGCTAACCATGTATTGGTAGCTTGTGAAATAAGTTATCTCCATGTAATAGCTTGTAGAACAAGCCAATTACATGTCGCATATATAGATAAATTACCTTGCAAGATAAAAAATATAGCTAGTAAAGTCAACACATGTTCTATAATATTTCTAACGTGAATCATGGAAATATTATGCCTATGCCTATGAAAGAAGTTCAAAGTCTGCAGCAAGAAGTTGTGTAGTTGAAAGAAGCAAGTAGATCAACGTCACAATGAAATCTAGGGAGTTTTACTTGTATAAGTATGACAAGGACAAGGATTAGTATGCTTGAGAAGTTTGATGGAACAAGATCAAAATTTCGAGGATTTTTATAACAAGTCAAGCTCTATCTAAGGTTGCACCCTTTCCAATATCTTCATGAATTTACTCAAGTCGGATTTATAGGCACACTACTATCAAGAAGTACTCTCTCTTAGTTTACACCTTTAGTGAAAAAAGATTCACGACTCTTTTATGATTTGAATTCATTCCTAAAAGTATTTACAGCCACATTTGGAGAAAGTGATCAAGAACGAGTAGCAAAGATGAAGCTTTTATTCTTACGACAAGAATCACGATTAGCCACAACATATACTATCAAATTCTAAAATCTTGCTTACGACGTGGACTGGAATGACAAAGTACTTATCAACCAATTTTGATATGGATTGAAGGATAGTGACAAAGATTTATTATAAACAATGTCGAAAGTAGAATCTTTGGAACAATTTATTACTCAGGCCATTGCATGCTATAATCGTTTATTGAAAGGTATCAAGAACAAAGATTTGATTGGAGATGAACAAGACAAGTAATGGTGGTAGCTCCCAAGTTTTTTGAAACATATTTGTCAAAGCCGGAACCAATGCAAATTGATATGATACGTTTTAAATCTCTCACGAAGCAGGAAAAGACTTAATGTTACTAAAAGGGATTGTGTTTATATTGTGGAGAAGCTAATCACACTACTCAATATTTTCCAAAGAAGCAACACAATTATAAAATGTAGAGCACAATTACCAAAAAAGATAATGTGTCAAAAAATGAATTTCTCCAGCTATAATAGAGATCGTGCAGTTGAAATCATGTACAATACCTAATAAAGGTCTTATCCTGTCCTCAGATCCCTCACCTTATTTTATTGTAGAAGTATATTTAGGACCAAATAATCACAAAGTCTTTGCTTTGTTAGATTCAGGAGCCTCAGCATGTTTTATAGATGAAGATTTTGCCAAAAATCAAAAAATACCTTTAGTAAAGAAAATTAAATCCGTACATGTAGAAATCATATATGGTCATTTATTTTCTTTTGGAAATGTTACCCATAAAACTATTCCTTTAAATGTAGCAATTAAAGATCATAACAACGTAATAGTATTTAATATAATAAAAATTTTCTCTAATTCGGTTATTTTACGATTATCATGGCTAGAAAAATATAACCCTCAAATAGATTGGATCTCTCATAATCTTAACTTTCTTGATAGTTTAATCAAAGATTGCATTAGCAAAGTAGAAGTACGTAAGTCCAATATGTCCAAATCTTTACTAGTAGGTGCAAAAGCCTTCATATATGCTACAAAAGAAGGATCAGCTTTTGTTTTATATGCTACACCCATTTCTAATAGTGAAACAAGGTCAAGTGGTATTCTTAAGTAATATCAAGAATTCTAAGGTATTTTTGAAAAGAAAAATGTAGATATTCTCTCAAAGCATTGATCTTATGATTGTTCAATTGATCTGCAAGAAAAAGCTCAACCACCATTCGGACCAATCTATAACTTATCGCAAAATGAGTTGGCTGCATTAAAAGAGTACATTGATGAGAATTTGGCAAAGAACTACATACGCCATTCTAAATCTCCACCCGAGGCTCTTATCTTATTTGTGAAGAAAAAAGACGGATCTCTACAAATGTGTGTAGATTATCGAGGACTCAACAAGATCACCATCAAAAATAGGTAGCCTTTGCCTTTAATTTCAGGACTTCTTGATCAACTCAATCAAGCAAAGATCTATACCAAAATAGATCTATGAGGAGCATACAACTTAGTTTGTATCAAAGAAGGAAATAAATAGAAGTCTGTTTTTCAAACTAGGTATGGACATTTTGAATATAATGTCATGCCTTTTGGACTAACAAATGCTTGGATTACTTTTCAACATCTTATGAATAATATTTTTCGTGAGTTTTTAGATGATATTGTTGTTTGTTTTTTAGACGATATTCTAATCTACTCTAAGAATACATAAGAACATGAACTTCATCTTCGTCGCATGTTGTAGAAACTTAGAGATGAAGGATTATATGCCAAATTAGAAAAGTGTGTATTTCACACTACTCAAGTTGACTTCTTAAGATACATCATTTCCAATGAAGGTCTTATGATGGATCCTAAGAAGGTTCAAACTATCATAGATTGGAAGATTCTCAGAATAGTATGAGATGTATAATATTTTTTGGGCTTTGCTAATTACTATTGAATCTTCATCAAGAATTTTTCTCAAGTTGTAGCTCCACTTACTCGTTTGACTTGTAAAGACAAACTTCAATGGAATAAAGAAGTAGAAGTATTATTTGATGCTTTAAAGAAGAAATTTATTTCAGTACCAATCTTATATTGCATTGACTTCTCTAAGGCATTTTTTATGGAAACAGATGCGTCAAATTTTGCTATAGGTGCTGTGTTTTTATAAATGGGAACAAATAACAAACTCCACCTAATAGCTTTTTGTTTGAAGAAATTTTCAATAGTCGAGATTAATTATGAGATCCATGACAAAGAGCTCCTTGCAATCATGGATTCATTTCAAGAATAGAGTCATTATTTATAAGGCACCTCAAGTCCAGTTATCATATATATAGACCATAAGAACCTTGAGTACTTCAAGTCAGTATGTGCCTTGAATCGTCTTCAAGCTCTTTGGAGCATGTTTTTATCTAGATTCAATTTCAAGATCACTTATCAACCCAAAAAACAACAAGGTCTATCAGATGCTCTTTCTAGACGTTCTTATCTTGCACCAAAAGAAGAAGATGCATCTTTTGATCAACAAAGATCAATTCTCTTGAAGCCCAAGCATTTCAATCTTCGAGCTATAAAATCAACATTGACTATTAATTCATCATTTGTGAAGCAAATTCAATCAAGCATGTCCTCTGATCCTCTTGTTTAGGATATCAAGGATACTTCTTTTAAGTTCCATGATACTTTTAAGTTTGAATTCAAGAATAATCTATTATATTTTGAAGGACGCCTATATATTCCAGAAGGTGAAGCTCAATTATGTGTTCTTCAATCTTATCATGACTTTTCAGGAATAAGATATTTTGGATACAATATAACTTTGGAACTAATATCTAGGGTTTTTTGGTGGCCGCAAATGTGGAAGGTAGTCAAAGATTTCATACAATCTTATCATGTTTGCTCAAGATCAAAAATTCCTTCTCATCGACCTTACAGACTTCTTCAGCCGTTATCCATTCTAGAACAACCATGGTCTTTTGTTTCTATGGATTTCATCACGGATCTTCCAATCTCAGATTCTTATGACTCTATATTTATGATAGTAGATCATTTTATCAAGATGACATATTTTATATCATGTACAAAATCTATCACAAGTAAAGAAACAACTAAACTTTTCATTGATAATATCTATCGCTATCATAGATTGCCAAAGGATATTATATTGGATAAGAAGACTCAATTTGTATCAAGATTTTGAAGAATCCTATTCAAGATTCTAAAGGTGGATATAAAGCTTTCTTTAGCTTTTTATCCTCAAATTGATAGACAAATCGAATAGATAAATGAAGTTCTGCAACAGTATTTGAGATGTATCATCAACTATCATCAAGATGATTGGACAACTCTTTTACCATTGGTAAAGTTTGCATATAATAATTCGGTACATTCTTCCACTCAAAAAACACCATTCTTTGTCAATTATGGTTATCATCTACATCTTGATACTTTTGACTTTTCAAAAGTTGATAATCTTATGGCGAAAGATTTAAAAAATTTTTTGTTAGAGCTACATACAACAAAGAAGATACAATTAAAAGAAGCTCAAAAATGACAAAAGACCAACATAGATGCCTATCAAAAGGAGCAACCATAATATAATATCGGTGAGAAGGTATGGTTACTTTGTTGTAATATCAAGACTATTCATCCTTGTCATAAATTAGATTATCATAGGCTGAGATCTTTTTATATTTGTAAATAAATCAATCCTATTGCCTATCGATTATATCTACTAGAGTCTTTGAAGATCCACCTTGTATTTCACGTATCTCTTCTAGAGCTGTATAAGACAGTGAATATCTTAAGAAGAAGATAAATGCCACTTCCTTGTATAGAAGTCGATAATAACTAAGAATTTGAGGTGGAAGAAGTCTTAGACTCAAGGTGGCGCCGAAATAGGTTGAAATATCTTATTTATCGACACAGATATGATATTTGTGAACGAACATGGAAGCCATCAAAGAATCTTGCAAATGCAGCGAAGAAAGTTGAAATCTTTCATCAACGACATCCATGAAAACTAAGATGAAGAATAGCAAATCTTTGCTATAAAAGAAACAAGATTAAAGAAAAATAACATTCTACCTTCTATCTTTCATTGTAGCTTCTATGTATTTGTGATGAGATGGAACACCAATAACTAGCAGATTTAACTCAAGAACTTTCATTTACAGACTTATCAGATGAGACATTGTAATTGTCACAACCTTCAAGATGACGAAATTGAGATAAAGATCTTCAAGAACAACATATCTTTCTTCAAATAGTTGGCGAGATACAACATATTTGATATCATGACCTTGGAAGAGACTTCCAATGTTTAGTGATTTTATTAGAGGTAGAAACAACTCCTGACAATGTTCCAAATATTTTATTTGAAGGAAGTTATGAAGGCATCAACAATGACCAAATAATAGGATGGTCTTCTCGCCCTAGTATGAGACACTATAGATGGTTGAGAGGACCTATCAATTATCTTCAAAGAGAGGAAATATCGGAGTATGTAGCAAATACAATTCGCCAAATCTTGGACTTCGTCAACATATGAAGACCGCTCCTCATGGAACTCGTCCCTAAAAGAGGACGTAATATCATGGACATATATATTTACTTCAATAGTTACTTATATGATTAAATAGAAGTAGATAAATATAGAATAATTTCATAAAGTCTTCTAGAGAAGCTTCTTAGAAGCTTTATAGATGCGGTTTTGACTTTAGATGTGTTTATAGGTTAGAAACTTGATCATAAAGCTAACCATGTATTGGTAGCTTGTGGAATAAGTTATCTCCATGTAGTAATTTATGGAACAAGCCAACTATGTGTCGCATACATAGATATCTTGCCTTGCAAGATAAGACACGTGGCTAGTAAAGTCAATACATGTTGGAGGTCCTATAGGACATCGCCACGTAGCTCTTAGTTAGATAGTATATATGGAGGCAAGAGTGAAGCCTTCTTCACTCTTATCAATACATTCGTAGTCCTTAGTCTTATTTCAAGACTTTCTAGTCTTCTTGTCTTTGGCAATAGCCATTCTAGTTCAATAATATATCATTTTGAGTGACTTTCTAGTTCTCTTCAGTTATAGAAGAGTGTATTGAGGATTTTCTTTCTTTGAAATTTATATCCTTGATAGATTCTTTATTAGCTATCATGTACATTCACCAATATTATATATATGCCAATGAACATGATATTCTAATTTATTTCAATACCGCTATTATCGTAGAGAGAATTTGCCTTAAAAAAGTCTTAAGCTTTTGATTCTCATTAAATGCTCAATCAAGCATCTAGATAAAGAAAACACCAAGTTTATATATAAAATTATCTCTATAGGGGCAATTATATCAATATATAAGCCTTAAGTACCAAAGATCACCAAAAATGTGATAAAAATATCATAAAAAACTTATATATCTTTAAAGTGAATTCTTTTTGAACTACAACAACTCATATCTCACAATTGGACCATCCAAACAAATCCAAATTTTACATGAAGTACTAATGTACTTTTAACAACTATCATAACAAATTTCAATTATTAATTCATTACAAATCTTAAGATATTGTCAAAATTCTAAAAATAGCTTCAAACCCTTACTTACGTATATCTATGTGCAAATTTCTTTATAACTCACAAACTAAGTATTCAAATACCATAAAATTTTGATATATAGCTTTTCAACTAATAATACATACTTTTAAAAAAAATTAGCTAAAAAATTCATCCAGAAACTCAATATATGGTTCTAATCATTACTACCAACAAAATGACTTACTTATTGCCTTTGAATTACATGTGATGTCTTCAATGCTCTATAACTTCTTCTTACAAAGTGCAAATGCAGAAATTCCTTCACAAATAATGTAGATCTTAAAATCATTCTTGTGTTTGTATCTTCCAATCTCCAAAATCTATCATAAAATTCCTTCTATCTTTAAAACAACAATAGTATGTCTTAAAAATACACCTTAACTTCAAATGGCTATAACTTCATCATCCTAACTCCAAATATTTTAGAATTTATATAAAAATTATAGTATAAATCCTAAACCTTATAATCTTTACTTTTGATTTTTGAATGCTTCTTTTGAAGTCACTAAAAGCCTTGTTATAATTGCAGATAGCCTATTGAATGCCTATTGGATATGGCCTTCGATTAATAGGAATAAAGATCTTTACCTTTTGCCTTCATCCGACCATGCCTTGATTTCATCTCTCCATAAGCCTCCTATTAGTTTAGATTTTCATCCTTAGGCTTCTACATTCTCTTAAAGCTCTATATTAAACTTCTAAATCTTATATAATTTAAATATTATAATAAAAATAGATGAAATTCAAAATAAATTTTTTTATAACCTCTCTTTTTAAATTAATTTATTAATCATTCTAAAATACATCGACTTATAAAAATAAAATATGTTTTAATTAATTTTTACATATTATAAGCTTTACAATATCATATCGTTTTAAATCTAAGACTTCTCCCTCCTTGAACTCTTGATAATTATCTACTTCTTTAGGAAGAAGTGGCATTTGTCTTCTTCTAAAGATATTGACTATCTTATATGGCTTAAAAAGAGACATGTAAAATATAAGATAGTTCTTCATAGACTCTAATACATGTAATCAATAAGCAATATGATGGATTTATTTATATATAAAACAAAAAAATTAAGCCTAAAATAGTATAATTTGTCATAAGAATGAGTAGCCTTGATATTATAATGAAATAATCATACCTTATTATCTACATTGAATTATGGTTGTCCTTTATAACATGCATCGGCATTGATCTTTTGTCATTCTTAAGCTTCCTTTATAAGCCTTTATTATTGTATGTAGCTTTGATAAATAATTTTTCAAACCTTTTGCCACATAATTATTAACTTTTAAAAAATCAAAAGTATTAAGTTATAGATGATAAACCTAATTGGTAAAAAGAATTATTTATTGAATAAATGAATATATCAAATTATTGTATGCAACCTTTATCAATGCCAAAAGAGTTGTCTAATTATTTTAATGATAGTTGATAGTACAACTCAAATATTGCTCTAGAATTTGATTTATCCATTTTATTTGCCTATCAGTTTGAAGAAAAAAAGCCAAAAAAAACTTTATATCTATCTTTTAAATCTTAAAAAGGATTTTTAAAAATCTTTATACAAATTGAGTCCTCTTATTTGATATAAAATCTTTGGAAAATCTATGATAGCAATAGATGTTGTGAAGAAAAAACTTAGCTATTTTTTATCTAAAATAGATTTTGTACATGGTACAAAATATGTCATTTTAGTGAAGTAATCTACTATCACAAATATAAAATCATATGAACTTGTACTTAGAAGATTTATAATAAAATCTATAAAAATATAAGGCCATGATTGTTCAAGTATAAGCAATGATTGGAGAAGTCCATAAGATTGATGATGAAGAGTTTTTGATCTTAAAAAAATATCACATGATTGTACAAAGTCTTAAATTGCCTTATAGATTTGCAGCCATCAAAAATCTTTAGATATAAGTCCTAAAGTCTTATTGTATCCAAAATGTTCTACTGCTAGAAAGTCGAATGTACTTGAAGAATACGTGAACATGCTTTTCTTTTTGATAAAGATAGGCAACCTTCAAAATAGAGTAGGTTATTTTTGAACTTGAACTTCGAAGTATCATGAGACTTAAAAGAAGTATTCTTGATATCATGGTAAAGAAGATCAAATGATATACTTAATTCAATTTCTTGACAGAAGTTGAATCAACAATTAATATTGATTTTATTGCTTAGAGGTGAAATTACTTTAGCTTCAAGATGACCATTCTTTATTGATCAAAAGCTATATTTTTTTCTTTTGGTATAAAATAAAAATATCTAAAAAATACATATGACAAATCTTATTATTTTTCAAGTTGATATATGATCTAAAAATCAAATCTTGATAATAGCATGATCTAATGAATCCAACAATAATTTAACATTTGTATTGACATAAAATATTTGAGGTTCTTGTGATCTATATGCATTGTGACTAGATTGGAAATGTCTTTTAGATAATGATGCTATTCCTAAAAAGAATTGATAATTCTAAGAATTTCTTTATTATGGATTTTATAATAGATCTTTACTACTAAAAATTTCTTAGAATATAAAGCTATTAAATGTAATTTTTTATCTACTCCTATTTGTAATAATATTGCATTTAAGGCATATTTTAATGCATCTATTTTATAAAAAATATCTTAGAGAAGTTGACGTAATACAAGATTGGTATAGAAATAAATTTTATTTTGAAAGCATCAAACAATGCTTTGGCTTCTTACTCTACCCAAGTTTATTTTTACAAGTTCTTAATGAAGATCCAATAGTAATTGGCAAAGCTCAAAAAACATTTCACATCTCTTGATGTTCTATAAATCTTCTAATTTATAATAATCTAGATTTTTTTCTGATCTATTATTAGTCTTTTGTTAGAAATAATATATCCTAGGAAGTCAACTTGAATAGTATAGAATACATGCTTTTCCATCTTGGCATACAATCCTTCATCTCTAAATTTTTGTAATACACAATGAATATAAAGTTTATATTCTTTTGTAATCTTAAAATAGATTAGAATATTGTCTAAATACTAGATAACAAAATCATCAAAAAAATCATCAAAAAAATCATAAAAAATATCATTTATGAAATAATAAAAAATAACTATTATATTTATAAATCCAAAAAATATGATATTATATTTAAAATATCCATACATAGTTTAAAAAGCATTCTTCTATTCATTATTTTTATACAGACTAAATTGTACGTGTTACAAATATCTAATAAAAAATATTTTAAAAATATTTTTTAATATTCTATTAGGTTTTAAAATATTATTCAAATATTTTAATAAAATATTTTTTAAAAAATCTAGAATATTTTAAAAGATTCATAAAATATTTTAATAGATTCTAAAAAATTCTAAAAAAATTAAGAAAGTTATTTAATAAGCTTCTAAGATTGCTTGATCTTCAAGCAACATGCAAACTTCTCAAGAAGCTTTTTAATACTTAATATATATTGAAGTCAAGGCTAAAGAAATCTTCACCCTTAACAACACATGTCTTAGAGCTCTAGCTCACCTCTTTTAATATTGTTCTTGTATTCATCTAGTTTAATCAAGTTCTTGTCAGCTTTTTTGCTAAATTTCTTTCATTCAACTTCTTCTTTGATTTCCTATATAATTTATCTATGACATTTGTTAACACTACCTTCTTATCAATACTAGAGGTTGATCTTTTTTGATAGAAAATAGATTATTCTTCTTCTTGAAGGCATCTAAGTGCTTTAGAGGTTGTGGAGTATCTTCTTCTAAATTAGTATTGATTAGAAATTTCCATTTTTTTTTTCAAGATGATTGGAGGTGAAGATGTTAATATAGTTGAGTCTTTCAAGTCTAAATTAGAAGTTATTATGAATAGATTGAATGCTCTATCTCATAGAATTACTAAAATTGAAGGATTTGTTTTTACAAAATTTCATAGTAATACATGAATTGGAGCAATTTAGCCTTTGATGCAACTACTTTTTGAAGCTTCTACATCTAAGGAGGTGGTAGTATCTATACCTCAATAAGAAAATTTACCTATTCAATAACATAAAAAATCTTAGATTAATCTTTAAAAAAGATTTGATAGCATACGCTTGAAATTTTGAGGGTTTATTAATCAAATTTAATTAGTATATTTTTTCCAACCTAAGTGCTATCCAATAAAGGAGTCACAAGTTTATCTAATTAGAATCTTGTTTATTGGTCAAGCCTTATCTTGATTGAATTCTTTATTTGTAAAAATATTTTTATTCTTGAGCAACTTTAAAGCTTTCTTAGAAGCATTTGTAGAAGTATTTGAAGAACATAATAAGATCCAATTAATAAAAATAAAGATTTATTTATTATGTCAAGAATCATATTTTTTATTAATTTACATATCTAATTTTAGATAATTATCTTGTAACATCAATTAAGATGATTAAGGTCTTTTAAGTCAATTCTATTAGAGACCAAGGGATGATGTAAAAGACCTATTACTACTATTATTTGATCCTCAAAAATTTAATGAAGCTATCAAACAAACTAAAAAGTGTACTAATTGATAATTTCAATATTATCAAGATAAATGCTTATGCACTTTAACAAAGCAACATACTAAAAATTTATATTGTATTGTTTTAAAAATTATATTATTTCTATACTTTAGAGTTGAAGATATGAAAATTAATGCAATATAATTCAAACTTTTTATTGCAAAGAAAAAGAAGCATTAATTTTAATAATATCTATGTATGTATTGTGGTAAAGAAGGCCACCAATTTAGAAAAAGTCCAAAGAAATAATTTACAACCATGACTAAGAGTGTGATTTTGAGTCATTGAATTAACTTATTTACATATTTAATACAAAAAATGAACTTATTATACTTAAAATTATATATTTTGTGAATTAATAGTAGAAATTTTGAAATAAAATAAAAAATAGATTGCAAATAGAGGATATGTAATTTTAAATAAAATATATTAAGATAATTTCTATGATGAAGTTATTTTTTGTAGAAAAAATTAGATATTGGTTCAATAGAAGTAGCCTTCATTGTAAAAATAAAATAATTTTTTAATTATTAATAATAAAAAATAAAAATAAAAATAATATATATAGATATTTTATATATTAATAAAAAAATAAATAAAATTAAATATAAATTAAAATCAAAGTCAAATAAATTAAAGAAAAAAAAAAGAAATAAAGATGAAACAAAAAGATGGAAAAGATTGGAAGAGAGGATGGTGGAAAGGTTAAGAGGTTGCTCCCAAATCCTAGCAATCTCTTCATTGCTAGAGATCTGGGCCACTTTGGATTTTTTTATTTTTTATTTTTTTTTATTTTTTATTTTTTAGTATTAATTGCTATTGAAAAGGATGCAACTTCAACTTTTGTGTGGTCCTTTGCTTGTGGATGTGGTAGTATTGCAAGTTTTATTCTTGATTAAAGTGTTGCAGTACAACACTTTTCTACTTTCTTGTTATTGGTATTACTTGTATGTGTGCCTTTAGCAAGTGGCATAATAGAATAGATCTTTTGTTTTATTTATTTATTTATTAATTTATTTTTGTGTCTAT
The DNA here is from genome assembly GCF_059467195.1 of Physcomitrium patens. Classification (NCBI taxonomy): domain Eukaryota; kingdom Viridiplantae; phylum Streptophyta; class Bryopsida; order Funariales; family Funariaceae; genus Physcomitrium; species Physcomitrium patens. The sequence goes on along the minus strand of NC_143427.1, from coordinate 9,065,324 downwards.
AGAATATGACTAAAATTCTTTTTGTTTCAATGGTTATATCTAGATTGTGGGCTATGATTTTTTATTAGATATTACTGTGTATTGCAATGTTATGCTAGAAAATAATATAATATATAAAAATAATAAAAAATATTATGAAAGTTTGGATTATAATTAAAATAAATTAAATAAAATATTTAACTTATTTATTTGAGTTTTTAATTTAAATTTTATAATTAAAAATAAAAGATGAAGGATTTATTAGTAAAGAGTTTAGAAATGCTTTGTTTTCAAATAATACTATGACTCTTAGGCCATTCCATGTGGATGGACAAGGTAAGTGATTGAGGAATTCATTCCTATTGATTGAAAGTCATGCCAAATAGGCTTTGAGTCCAATTACATAGTTTGATTGAAAGTTATAGGATAATACATATTTGAAAGAAGTTTCTATAAGAATAGAATTGATTTTAAGATATCTAATAATATCTTGGATATTTTTGTGCATTCTGGACTTGTGCATTTGATATAATTTTCTTCTTGAAGACAAGTTATAAATAAGATTTGTATTTATAAACTTGTAACTTGTTTAAAAAATAGTGGTAGCCAGAGGCCCAACATCTTTTTGAAGGAAGTTCTTTCTACTATGACATTTGATACTTCTATTGAAATAGCCTTAAGAAACTAATTTTTCAATAAGTCAAAATGGGAGATACAAAGCAAGCAGGTTCAAATAATAGAGGTGGTCAAAATCTTACAAATTATTTTTTAAAGGTCTTGCAAATGTTTATAGGCCAACAAGTTACTAATGTAATTTTGTAAGGGGCCACCAAAGCATTGAAGGATATTATTGGCAAGATGAGGAGGCTTGATAGCAAGAATATCACTATGTTTTTGAAGGTCTACATTTATAAAATAATAATCTATTAAGTTTTAAAACACAAGATAATTAAAACCTTTGATTTAGTAGTTGTCTCAAAAATTAGAAAAAAGGTGAAATAGCTACATAGGAGCATTGATGTGATTATATTTTTTATATTTGAAGAGAGATTGAGAGATGAATACTTTAATAAAGATAATAAAAGGATGGTGAAGAGAGATTTTTTTGATTGGATAGACCAACAATTAAAAAAACATATGAGATCAAAAGAGCTATTGATGGAGTTTTAAAAAAAAAATGGATAATTTTTATTATTTAAAAAGTACTTTATAGAGGTAAAGAAATCAAAGTTGTTCTTGTAAGTTACAAATGAATTATTAGAAGATAGATTGCTTCTCCTTCTTTAAGATATAAGAACAAAAGGTGGTTTTATCACTAATTAGAGAAGGTTGGAAGAGGATGTGAGCCTCTTTGCTAAACAACAACTTGTAAAGTTTAGAAGATTTAGGACAAGGATGGAAGCAAGACCACTAATAGGAATGAAGGCTCCAATAGCTTTACTTATTTCTATTCCATCAAGCTTATGGATCATCAAATTGACTCAATAGTTGTTTTAGGACAAAAAAATGCATTTAGAATGCTTAAAATCACAATATATGATGAATAGTATAAAAATCCTTAGAAAAATAAAAAATAAAAATGTTCATTTTAAAAATAGAAACTTAAAAGACTTGGAAGTAATTATCTTAGTTGATTTAGTATTTTTTCTTATTATTGAGTATTAAGGATTATTTATTAAGATCAATATTTACATTGGCCTTCTATCTATATATATTATTTATAAAAAAAACTATACATATTAATTAATAATTAGAAGAAGCATGAGAATGAACCTCATATCTTTTTAGTTAGTTATATTGAAAGTAGGATTTATAATAGATATAAATTAATTTTATTATTATAAAATTTTATTAAGATAAAAAAATATAGCTTTAAATTAATTTGAATATTATAAAAGTTGGATTAATTAAAGTTTGATTAAGATTATTAAGGATCATCTAAAGTTTATTTAAGAATCTATTAGACTTGATAAGACTCTTGTTACATTTCTACCTATCTTCCATAATTAAGTGCCTAGTGCATTCTCAAGTAAGTACACACATAATACAACACTAGCCTTGATAAATAGGTTTTTGAAAGCTTAAGAATTGCCATCATTACTTGGCTTATTCCTCTCTAGCTAAATCTTTTTTCTTGATGCCTTTCAAATAGTTGATTGTTGCATGCAATGGCTTGAGTAATAAATTATTTCAAAGAATCTACTTTTGGCATTATAAACAATAAATCTTTGATGTTATCCTTCAACTTATATCAAAATTGATTGATAAAGGCTTTGTCATTTCAATTCATGTCGCAAATAAAGTTTTGGAATTCAACAACATATATGGTGGCTAAGCATGATTCTTATTGCTAAGATGAAAATTTGATCTTTGCTACTTTTTCTCAATTACTTTCTCCAAATATGGCTATAAACACTTCTAAGAATGAATTAAAATCTTAAAGGAGTCATGAATTCTTTTCCATTAAAGGTTCAAATCAAAAGAGAGAAATTCCAAAAAGAAGTATGACTATGAATCCAACTTGAGTAAATCCATTGATATTGAAAAAGATGTAATCTTAAATAGAGCTTAATTTATTAAAGAAATCTTCAAAATTTTGATCTTATTCCATCAAAATTCTTACATATACTAATGCTTGCCACTATCATCTTTGTAGGAGTAAAATTTATTAAATTTAGATGTGAGATTGATCTACTTGCTTCCTTTAATTATATAACTTTTTAGAATAAACTCTAGAACTTTTCCATAGGTGTAAGAATAATGCTTCCATAATTGGCATTAATGATGTGTAAATTTTTTATCTTAAGAATGTTGACAAGCTTGTAAAGATTTACAATATTTGCAAATCTATTCTCACTTTTGCTAAATATAGCATCAATGATTATTCTTTCTATTTCAAATAAATTAATAATTCCACAAATCAAGTTAGAAGAGGATAATCTACAACCTTTAATGTCAAATGAAAATTTTTACGAAGAGAGGTGATCTGCTTTTTTAAAAAAAAATCAGTGTTAAAAAATTAAACTATTTATTTGAAGGTGGATAGTCTAAAATCTTCAAAAGATAATAATAGAAGTAGAATAATCTACTCACTTCTAAAAAAAAAACAAACAAATAAAAAAATAAAGAGTTATCACTCTTCTCAAACTGTAAATGACATGAATTTTAAAGAAAGAAAACTCAATACATTCTTGTGTCATTCAAAAAGATTAAAAAGCCACTCAAAGATGATAATATATTGAAATAAAATGGCTACTACCAAAGATAAGAAGACTAAAAAATCTTGAAACAAGACTAATAACTAGAAAGGTATTAATAAGTATAAAAAAGGCTTTATTCTTGCTTCCATATATACTATCTAATTAGAAGCTATGTGACAATGTTTTATAGGACCTCCAATATGTATTGACTTTGCTAGACACATGTCTTATTTTGGAAGGCAAGTTATCTATATATACACCACATAGTTAGCTTCTTCTACAAGCTATCAACATGTGTGATTCGTGGCTAACTTGTTAACTAAGTTTTTAACTTATCAATTGACCATATATATGTGTAAAGTCAAAGCAACATCTATGAAGCTTCTAGAAAGCTTTTTTAGAAGATATTATGAAATTAATCTATATTTACCTACTTCTACTTAAAAATATAGATAATTAATGGATTAAATATGTATGTTTGTGATACTTAGCTATAAAGTTCCTAAATGCCAAAGTCTTGAAAACATTAGATATTTTTCATCTATATTCTATAGACCAATAAATTAACTAAACTATAATCTAAAAGACTTCTATTATACAAAAAATCTAGAAGTTTATTTAAAAAATCATATTATCTCTATTTCAATATAAATTATCAAATATAGATATAAATATAAATATATATATATATATATATATATATATAATATGAAAATAAATTTTATACATAAGCATGTTAATCTTTTTAATCAATAATAAGGAAAATTTAAAAAAGATAGTTTCAAGCAAAGCTATGTGAAGATATTACAATCATTGATGACAATGCTTGCTTTTAGACTTCATAAGAGCTTTATTATACTAAAATATTCAAAAAAAATATTATTATTATTATTATTATTAACATTATTTTATTGAAGCAAAATAAACACATATTTGTTATAGATTACAAAAAAAACTTCATATTAAAAAAACCTATAAAACCTTCTAAAACTATCTAAAATTTGTTCAAGGGTGAATTGGAATCATAAAACTAGACATTATTAAAAAAAAAAAAAAAAAAAAAAAAAAAAAAATCTAAGGTGAAATAAATACCCACTTGCTAAGATTTGCACTTATTGTCCTATTCTAAAATGTTGGATAAGACCAAAGATTTGACTAAACCTTTTTATCCTTCAAAATCAACAGCAAAGAGACATTCACTTACATTCCAAAAAATAAACAAACATGTGGCAATCCACCGATTAGTCAGTGACTCATGCGCCATGTCTTGAAACTGTTGAATTCAACACATATTCTCCTCTACCTTCTCCATTGACACCTACAATCAAGTGAGTGCACAAAGCCTGATCAAAAGATTGTAGTGCAGGAGCATCAGATTCAATCACATGAATAGCCCGATTGTGGCCTTGCATGTAGTGTCCTGCAGCACCACTCTCACTCACTCACTCCTTTAGATCTGTAAGTGCAAGTGGTGACGAGACGACGGCAAATTCTAAGTTGCAGCGATGATGATCCCCGTAACGAAGGCATGGTGTCCCATGTGATGCCATTGGGTTTGGACTCCACACCAGCTCCACCGGGCTAATGGATGAGCCAAGTCGACACCAAAGTGCATTGGATACGCAAGCTCAGGAACTTGCAATTCAGGTACTTCTTCTCTCAAGTCTCTAATCACACGTAACCATCGTTTATAATTTTCATTGCAAGAAGTTGACATTGTTCAAGTGTTTCAGAAAGAAGTTCTGCAAACATGCAACTTCCGTTATGGCTTTGAGAGCCGAATAGGAGCCAAGATCTTTATCAGACTCAATCAACGTACCATGGATATATTAGTAACAATGTCTTTCTAAGATTAATTGCGATGTTCGATTCAACACAATAAGTGAACAGCGACGTCAAGACAATTTTTGACATCTTTCAAGTGCAAAATAAAGTTGGAGTATTGTTGATTTGAACATGATTTTAATTTTTCTACTAACTAGGTGTGTTTCTTTCTGATGCGTGGACTTGCCACCCTAAATTATCACATTGCAGTGTTGCGTGCATTATCTCGCTTTTTAAGTTTCTACTTGCCTCTAGCAAGCTCGCGGTGAGGCGCACGGTGAGGCGAGCATGGTGATAGTGGCACCAAAGACTGCGACAGGGAATGCGTGTCGTAGCTCAATTCTCTGGAGGCAACTGCAGACACGGTAAAAAAAAACTATATAAAATAATAATAATAATAATAATCATAATAATAAATAAATAAAACGCGCTACACGCGGCTTGGGCCCATTTCAACCTAAAATTGGAGATTTTGAAATAACTCATCAGACATAGGGGTAGATTTGATATCATAACAAAACTGAGGAGTATGTTTGCTATTATCAAGAATACGGGGTATTCTTAGTATTTCAAAAAAAATTAAAGATAGTTTTGATATTTTTTCTATAATATATCTAATATATCTATATTTATATCTAACAAATTATTATTCTTAAGAAAGGTGAAAATCTGTAAAAGACATAGATGAAGTATTGAGAAGTAGAGATACATTGATTAAATTAGTATTTTATGTAAAACTTCATATTATGCTCTTTATACTTCTACATAATAATTATGACAAAGATTTATTGTTAAATTAAGAATTATATGTTTAATATGAATAATATATAATAACTAATATATATTAATATGATTATTTATAAAATCCTATCTATAAAAATCATAAATTATATTAAATTAATTGAAATAGAAAGTATCCAATTTTAACAAATTCTAATCAAGATTATTTATAAAAAAACTCAAAATGGATGTTATAAGACATCAATATAAATAAGGGATTTCTTGTGAACAATAGTTGTAAAAAACACAATGCTCTCTCTTTAGCCTACCATTATTTCTTGATGTTATTAATAATTTTGTATTATCAAATAATAACAAAGAAAAATAAATATAAAAATAATATGAAGAACCGTGTGGACCACTCTAACAACAATAAATTTAGACTAATTTAATACTTTTGAAGACTATGATCATAGAATCCCAATACTATTTTATACATAAACAAATAAATAATCCAATCCAATTCACAACCCCTCATCAAATCTGTCCTTAAAACAACATAGTTTAAATACCTTGTTCTTAGAATATTACATTTTTCTTTTAAAGAAGAGATAACAAGTCACATTCTATTGGTTTTTGTATTCCCCAAGAAATGTCTCCAAGTTACCCCCCTTTTCACCAGTCAAATTATCCATGACAATGGAAATAGAGTGTGGGTCACCTAGTTTTCATGTTGGACAATTGGAGAAGGGCTGGTAGCAGAGCATCTGTCTGTGACGTGATACCACAGTCTAGGTTGGTCACATCATGGAAAAACGAATTTCCTCCTTTCCAACAAACTGTTTCTCCCATTAATCTCCACACGTAATCCTTCTATTAGGTGTAGCTTTTACTAAAACGTTTTCTCCTGGTCATCTTCTGTAATGCATTTCATATGTGGAACTTCAATGGATGAAACAAACCCAACAGAACTTTGAAGACTCAACAGCATGAGAAGTTCTAGCTTGAGTACAAGGATAAAAGTGGTAAGCATACAGCCAGTAACAATTGATGAGGGTTGCAACTTCGGTTCAGATACAAGAATCAATTGGCAAATGAATTGCATTAAAAAGGGTCTCCTACTGTTTAACCATTTGACATAATGATTCAGCAAGCAAATAACTTTGACATGCATCGACCTTGGAAGTTGTAAAGTTTTGACAATACTTCTGGATAAAAGACATCTGGAATCCAGCAGCTTACTGCTTGAAAACCCACCATTAATTAAACTATATTACATTAAATATTTTACACCAGAGTTGGACACTTCGCATCCAAAAATTCTCGAAGCATACGCGCCGGTTGTTTGCCTCCCATCAACTCCGCTAATTCATCCACTGAAAGCAAAGCCATTTCTGCAATGCTCTTACATCCCGCCATAAGTGACCGGTAATTTGCATCCGAGACTCCTGGCAATCTACGCAGAAGCTCCACGGCAGTGGTATTGAAATTCTCAGCTCTACAAAACAATCAAAGGCCAAGAATGTTAATAAAACCTATCCCTTCATTGTCCAACATGACGCCCATACATAGCAAGCTAAAAAACAAAAAATCGTTCAATCTAATCATTAAAATATAACAAGATCGCTCAGAATTTTAGTATGGTGGCAGAAAAGAGGGTAGTGAAAATTTCAAACCTGATATCACCTTCGATAAGTCCATCTTCAGTAGGTACCCCAACACGCATGGCTCGGTCTAAGTCTGGCTCATTCTGGTTAGACTTCAGTGCCATAAATATGTCGGCAGTTGCATGGAGGCTACGGGACCACACGATTCGTAGACGTGGAAAGTGGAGCACCAGCAATGATAATTTCGAAATAATATTGGCAGGTGCAATGTCTTCCCCTATGTCACTGGCAGCCTGAAGAGTGCACAGTCAACAATATCAGATATCCTTGCATGAAAGCACTTGCAACTTCCCAAAAGATGACGAAGAATAGACAGATGTTCACAATGAATCAGCTTACCTGGAGAGAGAAGCTCTTATCCTGAGAGAACTCAATAAGCAACACTGGATACTTATAGTATCGCGACATGGTTTCAGCTTGATGATATAATCGTCCAGATGAAAAACTGGAGAATAGATCTGCAATACTCTTCCGTTCTACACAGATGTCAGGAGAGAGGATGTAATCACCAACTTCAAGAGTAACTGGCAAGATCTTCATACCCTGCTGATGAAGCACGGAAGGAAGACTACTTCCAAACTCTCTCATGTCAACCACCACCTGCACATTCCAATCACTTTTTCAGCAGACTGGACAGCAGAAACTGAATAAGAGACAATGCAAGTTAAATGATAAAATCAAAACCTAGGTTTACATTTAAACGGAAAAAATATTCTCTGAAAAAAAACTAAATATCTTAGCGTATAGGGATCTACCTGCATCTGCTTTTGAGCTTGCTTACGTCCAACACCCTTCCTGGTATCCAACGTCACACCTGTTGCAGTGGCTTTTGTTGGAGACGCATCTAACAGTCTTCCATCCTATATTGAGAAAAAGAAGAAGTTATCATCAGATAAGATGTTGCTACAAAGACTTCTAAGAGCTGCAACTTATAAACAAATACATTAAGAGGATGAACGAAACAAGCCCTAAAAATACAAGACAACCTGAAATTATCAAAGACGTTAGCGACTCAAGCATAGAAGACAATGCAATACCTGGTCCACAGGAATGGTCATTGTCGCTTTTTGCCGTATTAGATTTTCAAAAGCAACATTCTCCTTCTTTATACTGGATTCAAACCTGCTGGCTTCAGTTGAGTCCTCATATAACAGGAAATACACCTTAAGTGGACGACCTTGATTCATTGCTTTGTACACTTCCAATTCTCGTACAAACGCCATGTCAGAATCGTACACTATAACATATAATGGCCGCAAAAGTTCCAAAATTCGTTGCTCACTCTCTAAAGCATAGAAATGCACTGGCGGTACTGACTTGGGTTGTTTCTCTCCTAACAAGAACGTTTCCGTTTCCGAGACCTCATTTCCAGACTCAGAGATTGAGGTGTTTCTTCTAACATGCGCAACTTCGGAAGGGTCTAGCGCTGACCCTGTCAACCTTATCTTAACTGCTGACTCGATGGTATTACTGTTCTCCAAGCTGGATCCTTGAGCAGAACTCAATCCCTTTCCTACAAAGGTCGCCAATGATCTCCGTGAAAATTAAGAAGCCACACAAGTGTGGCTTACACGTTCATGTATTTCAACCCAACATACACAGGAAGCACTAAATATAAAATGTAGTCACAAGAACTAACATAAGCCTTGACAAAGACCATCAACCTCAACATTGAACTGCTTTATGCAAGCAACATCCACATCAGCAACCTTCAAATCTAAGGAACCTGTAAATCGGTGCACTGTAAGCGGAATACTCAACGCCAAATTGAAACATCTCCAGGAAGTAAGTTCCGAGATGGCTACATAACAGAAGATATTCAAAAACAAATATGATGTAGAGCAGGAAACATCTACAGGACGTGTAATCTATGTCAAATAGCATCCAAGTTGCACACTGACGTACCTTTCTGATCTTCACTGCTTACTTCACGGCCTCTTCCCCTTCCCCTTCCTCTTCCTCTTCCTCTCCCCCTTGCCTTTCCTCTGCCTGTAGCCCTTCCCTTGGAACTTGTTTCATTTCGTGGAGCCGCATCTTCTCCAACTCCAATAACTTCCACATTTGCCTGGGCAACCTCACTAGCAGCAGCCGCCAAAGCTTTCAGTTCTTCACTCGACTCGTTTCGATTCCTAACCTCGCCTGTTGGGAATACTGGATGACCTCCCTTTCCAATCATAACCCCAGCCCACTTTGGGTTGGAACCAGTTGGTACCTTCTTGGTGCGCGTCTTCATTCTCTGAAGGTCAGCTTTACTTAGCAAGTACTTTGTCCATTCCTCTCGCATGGCCTGCAACATATAAAACAAGAACTCTTTGAAACCACAGAGGGGCTATCCTCGAAATCGTCTAAAGCACATGTCAAAGCATGGAAAAGAATAAGATCTTATGTGGAATTTTGCCAAAGCTGCCAAACCACTCATCCATGTGAGTTTAATTAGCCAAGTAATTTTACGCATCTCATGTGGATTGATTTATAAAAAAGAGAAAGACATGTTTTATGTATTGCGCAGCAGTTCTATTGAACTAAACTAGTACTGACAGTATTCATCAGAAAAAAGAGGCATAAAATAAGTAAAATCTACGGTCGTCATTACCTTCTCAGGTCCATAATGCACAACTTCTTGCAGCTGTAGACACATGCGTTCGTCCTTGCATGCTACAAGCACTACATCCTCAACTTCCTCTCCAGCACACTCTGACGATCCCTCTATTGCTTTTTCAGCCTTTGACCTTTGCCTTTCCTCCTCAATCTCCTCTAGCACTTCCTGAAACCCCAAAAAAAGTTGATGCCACGCAGTAGATGTTAGAGACTATCTGAAAATGAGGCTAGAAGTCGCTACCATTGAAAACGATGAACAGTAAATGCTTTCGTGCAACGATATCATAGTACGAAGATTAGAACTGAAAGTTCAAGCAAATAATTACGCAACGAACAACACGAATCAGAGTCGACTACCGAAACACATAATACATGTCTGACTGAGAACCTAATTCGCATCTTAATTAGTGCAAAAGTCGCAATACCTGCCTGCATTGCACGCGAGAGAAATTTTATGAACGACAATGAGGAGGTAAATTTCTCAGAGCTTTTAGTACGTATTAGCCAAGCAAGGACAAAAAAAGACACAATCGAATGACGGAAGAGTACCCGCAGAAGTCTCCACTTGGGCATTTCCTCTATAAAAACTTCGACCTGAACTTCTTGAGTTCCCTCTGTAGCATCAGAGAGTTCGGCCGGACCATCTTGAGCACTTGCACCCTGCTGAGGATCTTTCCAGCTCGAAGAAGCGGCAGAATTGACATCTGTACTAGAATTAGTTTTCTCTAGCTTGGTTGCACTGATGTTCTCATGTTCTAACTCTCCATTACCTGAACACAAACAGCTTAGTGAGGACACAATTTTCATAAGATTGAAACAATTGAATTTACCCAATTCCGCACTGACCTGAAAAAGAACAAAACAAAACAAAAAATGATGGACTAAATGACAAGAAGCAATAGGATATCAGAAATAGATTAGCACAAAGCTGTGCAAAATGCACAACACATATGTAAATTCTCAAACTCAAGGGCCGCAGTGCTGCTGCAAATTTACAGTCTATTCCATCCAATCCATATCAAGAGACGTGCACACGAAGATACTTCTTTGATGTTTTTAGCTCACCTCCCATTTTTCTCTTTGACCGCACCTGATTTCCTCCTCGGCCTCTTCCTCCTCGACCTCCACGACCAGTCTTCGCTTGAGCGACGCGAGTACCATCCGCCCTGACTAGCGAATAAACCCGTTTCTTTGCTAATTCAAAGATCTTGTGGGTGGGATTCGCAAAAATCCACACTGACCTCACACCTTCTGTTACTCGCAAAGTGTCCAAGTACTTCAAGAACGTCACAGAGTCGTATCGAAGTAGATAATCAGCTAATTTTCTTAAAGTTTTGAGATCGCCTACTAGCTGCTTCGTTTTCCATCCTAAAGTATGCCAAATAGGATCTAATTGTGACCTAACAATCTCATCAAAGGATTTCAAAAGACCGTTCTCAACAGTCAATTCTTCTACATCAATTTTGTTCGTCTTTCTAAGCTCCTTCAAACAGGCATCCATCACTTCTACAATGGCAGTTTGGATGCCAGCCATGGCGGATGTCAACGGCATCCGTATATCAACAACACAGGGGGGATTCTCCTCAAGAACGTCGCTTACTGAGAGATGAAATCTTGGCCAAAGATATAATCTCCTCACAAACAATGATTTCATTATTCTTTCGGTTTTGTTAAAACCGGAACTCATTGCTTGAGGTCGATCTGAAAACGCCCGAATAAATCCTGTTCTATTTGCTTGTCGGAATAACCTTACAATAAATGCCTCGGCGCAAGTTTCCGTCAAACGATGCGCATTGTTGACCATAATTCCTGCTACTTTTTTGAATGGAACACGCTCATTCAGCATGTCAACTATAAGAATTCTCGACGTGATGGAAAACACACCCCCTTTGTTGTACATTTCAATCCTCTCTGCACTCGTATACTGATTGTTGATATCCTTAGGAAGGGGGGCAGCAGCGTCTTGTTCTTGAATTTCTTCCACAAGTGCCTGGCGTTGTACATCCGAGGTCGAAAGAAGTAGTACCAAGCCATTCTCTGCAGAATGTATTCTAACAAGAGCAGCCAAAACTTTAGCTAACCCTAAACCTGCTGCAATTACAGTGACGCCATTTTCTTCCACAATCTCTCCAACAATCTGCTCATGAAACTGCAACATATTTCCAAATCGTCTATCCTCAATGCAAAATAACTATGAATTCTATCGTCGATAACTTACAACTTCAATCTTATTGCAAAATCGAGCACCCATCCAATTCAACTCAGGTAGACTTGGAATACGCCTAAAATAATTCAACTCAGTAGCTCAACCTCACTCTAGCATGAAAGGACCTTCACCAAAAAAAAAACAAAAAAACAAAACAAAAACAAAAAAAACAATCAAAAAGTTCAAACGAAAACACGTGAGCACAGACAACCGGAACTGGCGTTGCTTGCAAAATTATCTAAATTCTGGGCATCCAATCCAACCCTCAACTACATGAGCAGGAACAATCAACTCACACGCAGAAATACATAACATGAGCTCTATCAGCATCGGTCAATCCTAAAATCGACCTTCACATGAAGAATACTCTAATTGAGCTCTAGAGGACTGCTCAGCTGAACTATGCGAAACACGAAGTGGGAAGTTTGTTTTCCTGAATGGGCAACTGAATAATCGGAATTGTCGTCCAGCCACGACAGTGGACGCACATTCTGCCGGAGGAGCTTGTGCACCAAGGAACCCGAAGGCGGTCATAGTCAACGACGTCGACCACACGACAATTCCATCTGGATTTGTCAATGATTGTCGTTCTTCATGATTGTACCCTCACTGCAAAATTGATAGCACGTCCACTTTTCAATCTTAAAATAATACGATTTCGTGTTGTGTTTGAATGTAATAATATCTAAATTTATATTAATGTAAAAACAAAACATGGACATTCTTTTCCATTTAAATAAATTCATCACTGCGGTATTAAAATGTTGAACCAATATTGTTTTCTAAATAAAGATGATTATCGAGGTGAGTCATGTATTATTAGATTTCACATGTCACCAATACTATAACAATTATGCACCTTCATTCAATAAAAACAAGCAAACAAAAAGTGAAATTAGAAAAATTAACAAGCTCATATTTTATGCTTTCATTCAATAAGTATAACTCACTATAATATTCTCAATAGGTGTGCAATCTACATATAACCTCAAAATTCTAGATTGTAATACAAAGATTGAATTTACATCAAGATATAGCAAGATCAAATTTAAAAACATGATTGTTAAGAACTAATGAAATTATTTAACTCATGCACAAGAATGTATCTGCATTCCTGAAAACCACGGAATCTCTAAATTTATAATTGAAAAAATGTCATAGAACAGTAAAGGATCAAAAAAGATACCTACAATTTTCAAACATTCGAAAACGCTCAACACATTAACCTCCCACTAATTTGATGAAAAGTTTTTCAGCACATATGATTCTGAGATTTATTGTTGAAGTTGGATTACTTCATCATCTATTTAGCCCGTGTGTACGCATTCACAAAAGATTAACGTATTTATAGACTCCTATATATCATATGAATACGGTATTGGGGTTTATTGTCACATTCGAACGGGAATGACGTCGCGACCAGTCGGACCTCGAAAACCCCGATGGCCCTTTATAGGGTTTGAAGCCCGGACAATAAACAGAGGAGGCTTCAGCTGGGGAACTTGGAGGATCTGGTTCAACCCTCTGGACATGGCGCCTTGAAGGAAGAGCCGTTGTTGCACCAGGTATTTGCTTCTGTTTTGCTCGCATTTGAAGGGAAAGAGGAAAAAGTAAAAGAAGTATTAGTGTTTCCAGTCGCATGCTGGTTCGAGCTGAGGTTTTGCAACAATTTAGAGATGCCAGGAATAGGCGAGGTACTGGCTCTGCCAGCGCCTCCCGAGGGCGGGCTGGGAGTGTTGCCGGAGGCACAGCTACCTGCTGATGTCAATATGAAAGAAGCGCCAGTGGCGCACAAGGCGCCGCAGATGGTAGCTACGCAGACGAAGACGATTGGTATGATCCACCCTCCTCCCGATATTCGTAGTATTGTGGACAAGACGGCGCAGTTCGTTGCCAAGAACGGCCCTGAATTTGAGAAGAGAATTCTTGCGAACGAGAAGAACAATGTGAAGTTTAATTTTTTGAATGCTCTGGATCCATATCATGCATATTATCAGCATAGAGTTTCGGAATTTAAGGCGCAGCTCGCTGCACCTGCCGTTGCTGGGCCGATGAATGTGTCGGTGAATGAAGAAGCTGAAGCCAAACCTCCACAGGAACAAGCAGATGTTGATGCAATAAAAGTGGGTGCCGTTAAACCCCCTGGGAAAGTATTGGAGCCTCCGGAACCAGATGCGTATACAGTGCATGTGCCTGAACTGGCTACAACCTTAGATGTGGATATTATTAAGTTAACAGCCCAGTATGTCGCACGAAATGGGAAAAGTTTTCTCACAGGGTTGACGAGCAGGGAGCATTCGAATCCCCAGTTTTACTTTTTGAAGCCTACTCACAGCATGTTCACTTTCTTCACGGCGTTGGCCGATGCTTATTCGAAGGTTTTGGTGCCTCCGAAGGGCCTGGTGGACAAGCTGAGAAAGGACGTGGGGAGTAAAACGGGTATTTTAGAGCGTTGTTTGAATAGGTTGGAATGGGAGAGATCTCAGGCTGCAGCGCGGCAGAAAGCGGAAGATGAAATTGAGCAAGAGAGGATGCAAATGGCTTTGATAGATTGGCATGACTTTGTGGTTGTGGAGACAATCGAATTCGCTGAAGACGAAGACGGTGAATTGCCGCAACCTATGACTCTGGAAGAGGTAATTGCCAGAAGCAAGTTGACGCCCGCGGATGAGGAGGAAGTGGAGGCGACCGAAGAAGGCAAAGAAATGGAGATGGACATGGACGAAGAGGAGCTGCAATTAGTGGAGGAGGGTATGAAAACTACGACGATTTCAGAGGGCAAGGATCCAGCTTATGATCAAGCAGATGAGGAAGAGGACGTACCCATGAGAATTGTGACGAACTGGAAACGACCCGAGGAGCGGGTGGCAGCAGAGAAGGATGTCTTGAAGGTGGTTGTGTCCCCGATCACAGGTGAGTTGATACCTGTGAATGAGATGGCGGAGCACATGCGCATCTCGCTTATCGATCCCAAGTACAAGGAACAGAAGGAGCGCATGATGGCGAAATTGCGGGAGACTACACTGGCTACAGACGACGAGATTTCACGGAATATTGTGGGGTTAGCACGCACTCGACCGGACATTTTCGGGACAACTGAAGAGGAAGTATCCAACGCGGTGATGGCAGAGATAGAGATAAAAAAAGACGAGCCAAAACAAGTTATATGGGATGGTCATACGGGTAGCATTGGTCGCACAGCTTCTCAAGCTCTGGCTCAAACGATGACGAGCGATGAGCAAATAGCTGCCATAAATAGAGAGAAAGCCAATCTGACTCCTGATGGAAGACCTCTTCCTGGACCTTCTGTACCCCCCGTCCCAAGGTTAGCTCCCACACCAGCACGTCCACCTATGCCTCCTCCAGGTCTGGCATTAAATATACCTCGGCCTCCCAATCTAGCAGGGCAGATTTCGAGCGGATCCCAATCACTCCAGCCCCCTCCTCGACCAGCAATGGTTCTTCCTGCACCTCCTGTGAGGCCTGCACCCGCTCCTCCTACTCTTCCCACCCCAGCTGTGATGCTTGTTCGTCCTCCCCCTCCTGCTCCTCATATGTTGATCCCCCCTGTAGGTTCTGCACCTAATCAGTATACTCCATTGCCTCCACCACCTCCAAGGCCATATCTCCCACCTGTGGCATTGCCACCCCCGCCACCTCAGTTGGGTATGCCTCCTCCTCCCCCTGATGAAGCTCCACCGCCACCTCCAGAAGAGCCCGAACCGAAGAGGCAAAAACTTGATGAAATTCTTCTTCTGCCGGAGGACCAGTTTCTTGCTCAACATCCGGTATGCCCACATTTCACCTTTGTTTTCCTTGTATCTGTATGTTCTGTTCGCTGGAATGTGGGTATCTACCTATATCCGAAGTCATTGTAAGTTACACAAGTTATTGTATGTTCATCCGCTTCGAGTTTTCTTCTGCAATTGACAGTCTCTCTGAGTTCGATGTTTAAACTGGTAATACAGTACAAGCAGGTTTGTCTACAAGTGTCTGCTCTTTTTCAATCCATTTGAGCAGACGTTACACGGTTTGCTGCACCTTGCACGAAGTTTTCTGGGACCGAAATGATGCAACTGTTGATCACTGCTCAAATTGCCTGGCAGTCTGTACCATTATTCAGTTTTGATTTAATTCTTTTAGTAGTGTGTCCTGGAATCACTGGATTTTCTGAAGTCATTTGCTTCTTCTGAAAACTAAAAAAAAAATGCTTTGACTTATCGTTCTTGGTACAGGGTGCTGTACGAATCCGTGTTTCAGTTCCAATGGTTGAAGGCGAGTCTAATTTCAGAGGCCAGACCTTGGAGCTGACGGTGTTATCTTTGTCGGAATCGATCAAAAGTCTCAAAGAGAGAATTGCAGGGGAGGTTCAACTGCCAGCTAACAAACAGAAGTTGAGCAGTCAAGCTGGGTTTTTAAAAGACAATCTCTCTCTTGCTTATTACAATATTGGTCCTGGAGATATCCTAACCCTGGGTCTCAAGGAGCGTGGTGGTAGAAGGTAAGGAAGATGTACATTAGTCATACAGATCAGCTGTCCAAGAAGCATCCGACCTGCTTTTCTGTTTGTGTAGCAGTCCTCCAAATAGGCACTCGTGGTAATCCTGCACCTCCCAAGACGCCATTTTAAAGTGGGTCGTAGTATACATTCAGGACATTCTTGACTGATAGACTAGATGACCCGAAACAGCAAAGATCCTTAACAAGATCCTCATTTGGATAGTCAGTTGATTCTGTGGACAAGGGTCACGTTGCTTGTTTCAGTAGGCTACAAATCAGCAGATGAGGCAACTAGTTGTAAACTGGTTTGTAAGGAATTTGGTATAGCAGGTAACTCAAGTAGGTTGCAGTGTCGTGAGCACTTCAATGTCGGGCATCCCAAGAACGTCATGTTTGTTTTTGGAGTCTTCCAAATGATTAATGCGGATTTTAAAACTCAGTTGATAATTCGGACCACATTTTAACTTTTTTCTTACACATTATTCCTGTACAATTCTTGAATTAAATGATGTGTACACAAGTTAAAAGAAACTAAGATATATGCGTAATCAGATGCCCTGCATACTATTTTACACATAAACTTATTGAACGTGTGCGTTTAGTTGGTTATTTATTTATGTAATGTTCCTGAAAATAAAAGTATAATGTATGAGACTTCTTGGGTCAATGCGAAGCACAAGTTTTATTAAAAAACGTAGTTCAGTAATGAATTGATTAGGACTCTTCTTGTATTCATAGCATTGTATGTACACATCCTCATGTAATTTTGAACTTGGACATATGGTTGTATAAAAGCTACCAAATACTTATAAATCAAAATAACTCATTAAAAAATATGTATTTGTTTTAACATATGCTGTTTAAATTATGTATTTACATATATATATATATATATATATATATATATAAAATTAGTCCTTGAGGATCAATACATGTAAATTCTTGAGTGAATTTAAATGAGGAATATATTACATACATATAATTTCTAAGTAAAAATAATTTTTGAGAATATAAAAATGGGACTTTCAAGCTATTGTGTATAATTTATCATAAATAGAAAAATAAAAAATAATAATGCATTTATTTCTTTTTAAAGGTACATATGTTATCATCAACCTTTTTAAAAATGATTATCATGTGGAATCAAAAAAAAATAATAATAAATTGAATAAGATATATTAAAGTCCTTTACAAGAGAAATCTGCTTCCCACATTCATTGCACATCGACTTGCCACATATTCACATTGGTACATGTGTATACATCACTGCAGTTAGAGTGGCAGTGGTGGTGGAGAACAATAAAGGAAAATTGTTCCTATAGGGGAAGGGGATGAAAGCAGGCTGCCTAGGGGGGACATTGGAACAACTTTCATGTAGGATCTAGGCATCCGTGGCCCCTCTCTCCCTCTCCTCTCTTCACCTCATTGTATCTTTGGAATAATATCTTCTTCTTCACCTCATTATATCTTTAGAATAGTATCTTCTTCTTCACCTCATTGTGTCTTTGGAATAATATCTTCTTCTACACTTCATTGTGTCTTTGGAATAATATCTTCTTCCTCACCTCACTGTATCTTTGGAATAATATCTTCTTCTTCACCTCATTATTTCTTTGGAATAATATCATCTTCCTCACCTCATTGTATCTTTAGAATAATATCTTCTTTCGCACTTCAGTGTATCTTTAGAGTAATAACTCCTTCCTCACCTCATTGTGTCTTTGCAATAATAGCTTCTTCATTATCTCATTGTGTCGTAGGAATAATATCTTCTTCCTCACCTCATTCTCTCTTTAGAATAATATCTTCATCCTCACCTCATTGAGTCTTTGGAAAAATATCTTCTTCTTCACCTCATTGTGTCTTTGGAATATTATCTTCTTCCTAACCTCATTGTATCTTTGGAATATTATCTTCTTCCTCACTTCATTATATCTTTGGAATATTATCTTTTTCGCATCTCATTGTGTCTTTGGCATAAAATCTTCTTTCTCACCTCATCATGTCTTTGAAATAATATCTTCTTCCTCACCTCATTATATCTTTGGAATAATATCTTCTTCTTCACCTCATTGTGTCTTTAGAATAATATCTTCTTCTTCACCTCATTCAGTCATTGGAATATTATCTTCTTCCAAACGTCATTGTAACTTTGGAATAATATCTTCTCCCTCACTTTATTGTGTCTTTGGAATAATATCTTCTTCCTCACTTCATTGTGTCTTTAAAATAATAATATCTTCTTCCTCACCTCATTATATCTTCAAAATAATATCTTCTTCTTCACCTCATTTTGTCTTTAAAATAATATCTTCTTCCTCATCTTATTGTGTCTTTGTAATAATATCTTCTTCTTCATCTTATTGTGTTTTTGGAATTATATCTTCTTCCTCACTTCATTGTGTCTTTGAAATAATATATTCTTCCTCACTTCATTGTATCTTTGGAATAATATCTTTTTTTCATCTCACTGTGTCTTTGGCATAAAATCTTCTTTCTCACCTCATCATGTCTTTGGAATAATATATTCTTCCTCACTTCATTGTGTCTTTAAAATAATAATATCTTCTTCCTCACCTCATTATATCTTCGAAATAATATCTTCTTCTTCACCTCATTTTGTCTTTAAAATAATATCTTCTTCCTCACCTTATTGTGTCTTTGTAATAATATCTTCTTCTTCATCTTATTGTGTTTTTGGAATTATATCTTCTTCCTCACCTCATTGTGTCTTTGAAATAATATCTTCTTCCTCACTTCATTGTATCTTTGGAATAATATCTTTTTTTCATCTCACTGTGTCTTTGGTATAAAATCTTCTTTCTCACCTCATCATGTCTTTGGAATAATATCTTCTTCATCATCTCATTATATCTTTGGAATAGTTTCTTCTTCCTCACCTCATTGTGTATTTGGAATAATATCTTCTTCCTCACCTCATTGTAACTTTGGAATAATATCTTCTTCTTCACTTCATTGTATCTTTGGAATAATATCTTCTTCTTCACTTCATTATATCTTTGGAATAATACCTTTTACTCACCTCATTTTATCTTTGGAATAATATCTTTTTCTTCACCATATTGTTTCTTTGGAATAATATCTTCTTCCTCACTTCATTGTGTCTTTGGAATAATATCTTCTTTCTCACCTCATTTTTTCTTTGGAATAATATCTTCTTCCTCTCTTCATTGTATCTTTGGAATAATATCTTCTTCCTCACCTCATTGTGTCTTTGGAATAATATCTTCTTCCTCACCTCATTGTGTCTTTGGAATAATATCTTCTTCTTCACCTCATTGTATCTTTGGAATAATATCTTCTTACTCACCTCATTGTGTCTTTGGAATAATATCTCTTCCCTCAACTCATTGTATCTTTGGAATAATATCTTTTTTTTTATTTTATTTTTTTTATTGTATCTTTGGAATAATATCTCCTTCCTCACTTCATTGTGTCTTTGGAATAATGTCTTCTTCTTCACTTCATTATATCTTTGGAATAATATCTTCTTCCTCACTTAACTCTCTCTACCTCTCTCTCTCTTTGTTGTTGTTGTTGAAATTTTGGATATGGGGGTGTTCAAAACGACCAATTGTAGTGAAGACATATTTTGGAGAATTTGCACATGAAATGAAATCTTTAAGTTTTTGTTGTTGAAAGAATGTATTATATGTTCAAGAGAAATAATGAATTTTGTTAATAATATTCTATATAATAATAATGGATTGAATATAATTTAATAAAGTTTATTTAAGAACTAAGATTACCATAAAAAATTCGTATTTTTTTTATATATATAAAGACTTTGCTAATATGTGATTATTATGAGAGCCGAAAATATTATTATATATATACATATATATATATATATATATATATATTTTAATATTATGTACTATCTAAAATATTTATTAATATTAATTACTATATTTTATCAATAAATAAAATATCTAATAGTATTAGTAATATTAGTATTTTTTTATAGAAATAAATATGAAAATATAAAAAATTCCATAAAATAAAATTTTTTTAGAGAAAAATTTGTAAATTTTTTATTAAATTTACTAGAAAAATTAAATATTTTCATATTATTCTAATTAGTTGTAAGAAATAATTTCTTACAACTATTATTATTTTCTTATTAATTTATTAATTATATAATTTGAATTTAATAAAAAAAAATAGATTTAGCTTAGATAGAAGAATTGTACTATATTTATGTATGTATGTATGTATATATATATATATATATATATATATATATATATATTTAAGTTATTTTTAGTTATTATTTTAAAGATTGTACATAAGACTATTCTTTTAGATTTAAAATCAATAAATATGATACTAATTTTGATTACTTTAATAAGACCAAGATTATTACAAAAATTATTATAAAAAAATGTTTTATTTTAGTAAAATAAACTGAAAGAAACCAAGCTTATATTTTCAATTATAATTTTAAAGTTCTTGAAGGATTTTGAAAGTTATGAGAATATATATCTTATATTATTTATTAATATCTTTTAGGATTGGATTAATAAATATCTCTAGATTTTATACTTGTCATTTAAAAATACTTAATATTTAATTAAGATAATTATGGAGTATTTTATTATTTATTTCTAATATTTTGTAATTAAAATAATAAATAATTAATTAAAAAATAATTAAATCTATTTATAATTTATTTACATCGACATACTAAAAGTAATATAAAAAATAAATTTTATATTTTTTTTACTAAAAGATTGATATTTTGTATATCTCTAAAATACTATTTTTTTAAAACTATTAACTTTATAGATATTTTATATGTTTGTCTTAAAATTCCATTAAAAGAGACTATTATATCAAATAAAAATCAAAGTAAAAATATCATTATATATGTATATATAGATATACAAAAATAGAATTAAATTTAAATACCATAATATAAAAAAATATTTTTAAATTTAAAATTATTTGATATCAAATTAGATTTTTTATACTTATTTAAATCAAACCATATTACATACTCAAGAAGTAATTTATGTTGCAAAAATAAAATTTTAATTTTTAAATCTATCTATTTATATATATTTGATACAATATTAAGTATAATTTTATATTAAAAAAATAAAATAATTAATATTATAATATTAGTAAAAATTATAAGATATTTTATTGTAAATAATTATAAAAAATAAGTATGAAAAAATTAAATATACTAAAATATATAATTATCATATATATATATATATATAATTTTTACTTTATTTTTTTATCAAGGACATGAATCTTAATAAAAGAAATCCTCAATACACTCTTGTGTTATTCAAAAAGACTAAAAAATTACTTAAAGATGGTAATATATTGAACCAAAATAGCTATTACTAAAAATAAGAATATTAGAAAGACTTGAAACAAGACTAAGGACTAGAAAGTCATTAACAAGAGTGAAGAAGGCTTCATTCTTGCTTCTATATATACTATCTAATTAAGAGCTATATAGCAATGGTCTATAGGACCTCTAATATGTGTTGACTTTGGAAGATACATATCTTAACTTGAAATGCAAGTTTTTTATATGTATACCACATAGTTAGCTTGCCAAACAAGCTATCAATACGTTTAGTACATGATTAATTTTTTGACCAAATTTCTAATCTATCAATTAATTATAAATGCTTATAAAATCAAAACCATATGTATAAAGCTTTGAAGAAGCTTCTTTGGAAGATATTATGAGATTAAGTTATTTTTACTTACTTCTATTTAATTATATAAGTAATTATTGGAATAAATATTTATATCTATGATATTATCATTTTTTTTAGGAATGAGTTTGATGAAGAGTGGTCATCATATGTTGAGGAAATCCAAAATGTGAAAAATTATATTTGCCACATACTCGAATCTTTGTTTATTTTTTTAAGATAATTAGTAGATTTTCTCAGCTATTCATAATATCTTACATCAAGGTTGAATGTCCATTTTTATTTGATTATTGTGTAGGCCTTTGTAACTTCTTTCAAATAAAACATTTGGAATACCATTAGTAATTATTCCTACCTCGAATAAAATCACCAAATATTGAGAGTTTCTTCTAAGGTCGTGATACTAAATATGTTACAACTTACCTTCTATTTAAAGAAGAATATATCATTCTTAAGGATCTTCATCTCAATTATGTCATCTTGAAGGTTGTGACAATTATAATATTTCATTTGATAAGTCAACAAATGATAGCACTTGAGTTGAATCTATTAGATATTGATTCTCCATCTCATTAGTGTGACAACTATATAGAAGCTACAAAAAAAGATAAAAGATAGAATGATATTTTTTTTGGATCTTGTTTGTTTTATAACATTTTTTTTTAATTATTCATCTTGATTTTGATTAATATCATCAATGAGAAGTTTTAATCCTCTTTGCTAACTTCCATAAACGTTCACTAATATTATATTTATGCCAATGAATAAGATATTCTAATCTATTTTATAGCTGCCTTGAATCTAAGACTTCTTCTACTTGAAATTCTTAATTATTATCTACTTCTATAAGAGGAAGTGGCATTTATCTTCATCCTAAGATATTTTCTATTTTATATGGCTGAAGAAGAGATACATAAAATATAAGATGGATTTTTATAAACTCTAATAGATATAATTGATAAGTAACATAATTGACTTATTTACAAATATGAAAAGATATAAGCTTATAAAAGTCTAACTTGTTACAAGGTTAAATAGTCTTAATATGGTGACAATGTAATCATACCTTATTATCCATGTTGAATTTTAATTGTTCCTTGTGATAGGCATCCACATTAATTTTTTGTCATTCTTGAACTTCTTTTAATTGAGCCTTCATTGTTGCATGTAGCTCTGATAAACAATTTTCCAAATCTTTGATTGCAAGATTATTAACTTTTAAAAAATCAAAAGTATCAAGTTATAGATGGTAACCATGATTAATAAAAAAAAAATATTGAATAAAAATATGTATTAAATTAGTATACACAAACTCTATCAATGGTAAAAAAATTATCTAATCATCTTGATGATAATTAATAGTACACTTTGAATATTGCTTCAAAATTTGATTCATCTATTCTATTTGTCTATTAATTTGAGGATAAAAAGCCAAAGATAGCTTTACATCCTTCTTTAAAATCTTGAAAAGGATTCTCTAAAATCTTGATACAAATTGAATCTTCCTATTTAATATAATATCCTTAAACAATCCATGATAGCAATAGATATTATTAAGAAAAAACTTAGCCATTATTCATTTATGATAGATTTTGTATATGATACAAAATGTGACATCTTAATAAAATAATCTACTATCATGAATATAGAATCATATAAACTTGAGATTAAAAGATCCTTAATAAAATCCTTAGAAATAGAAGACTATGGTTTTTTTGAAATAGATAATGGCTAAAAAATTCCATAAGATTGATGATTAGGAGTTTTAAATCTTGAATAAATATCACATGATTGTACAAAGTCTATAATTGTCTTCTATATTTGAAGCCACTAAAAATCTTTAGATATTAGTTCTAAAAGTATTGTTGTATCTAAAGTGTCTTGTTGTTAAAAAGTCATGAAGAACTTAAAGAAGATGTAATTGTATTTTGCCTTTTAGAATATATAATTCTTTTTTGAAATAAAATAGATTATCTTATAATTTGAATTTAAAAGTATCATGAAATTTGAAAGAATTATTTTTAATATTATAAACAAAAGATAAGAGGACATATTTGATTGAATTTGCTTAAAAAAGGTTGAATCAATAGTCAATATTGATTTTATTACTCAAAGGTAAAAATGCTTTAGTTTCAAAAGAAATTACCTTTTATTGATAAAAAAAAATGTATCTTCTTCTTTTGATACAAAATATGAATGCTTACAAAGGACGTCTAACAAATCTAGTTGTTTTTCAAGTTTATAAGTGATCTTGAAATCAAATCTTGATAAAAATATGCTCCAACAAACTTGGTAGGAATTCAAAACATATACGAACATAAAATACTCAAAGTTCTTATGATTTATATATATAATTATTGGACTCAAGGTGCCTTCTAAATAATGATGCCATTCTTAAAATGAATCCACAATTAAAAAAAGCTCTTTATCATAGATCACATAATTAATCTCAGCTATTGAAAATTTTTTAGAATGAAAAGCTATCAAGTAGAATTTATCATTTTCTCTTATTTGTGAGAAAATGATACCTATAGCAAAATTTGATGTTTTTGTTTCTATGAAGAATTTTTTAAAAAAATTGATGCAATATAAAATTGGTACAAAAATAAATATTATCTTTAAAGCTTCAAAAGAGGTTTTAGCTTCTTTGCTCTATGTGGACCTAAGATTATGCACCAAAATTTTATTTAGTTATTTTTTAGTATTTTGATAAGATATAATATTTTTTATTTATTAATTATAGGATTTTTGGCCTAAATTATAAATCAAAAATTTAAATTATCAAATCGGTGTTAATAGAATCTAGTTATAAAAATTATATTTAAAAAATATTAATTCTTGTTCAAAATAAAGTTATTAAGAAAGGTGGATCTAGTTGTACTTAGAGTAGGATAAAATATGATAGAAAATTATTTCACTCTTGAAGCTACAAGAAATGGTAAAAGAAGAAGATGAAGAAATATTTTACTTTTGGAACCAAAAGAGATGGTGAAAGAAGAAGATAGAAAGTTTCTTTGCTCTTGAAACCACAAGTGATGGTAAATGAAGAAGTTAGCTATCTATTCTACCTTTCACCATTACTCCTACAACAACAAATTAAGTTGATTCTTAGCAAATCTCTCTCAAAGTTTAATTTTTCTATTAGTAAATTGATAAATTATTTTGGCTAATTAAATTATTAGAAATTAAAACCTATGCATTAATTGGTATTTATGATAATTTATCATTACCTTGTGACAAATAGATATCAACCATTAGACCTCCTTCTAAGTAGTATTGGTTGGAAATCATGGAGGTGTAGATTGACATCTTAATAATAAGTGGTTTTAAAACCATTGGTTGGTAATTAAAACTACTTAAAATAAGATTAGGTAGCATGTAAGTTATATTACTTGTATGGACTTGCTAATAGAAAGGCTTCCAAATTAATTATCACTAATAAATTACTAATAACAATAATTGTTAGTAAATGGCTTGAGGCTCGATTATATAAGGCCCTCTCAAAACCTTATTCTTCTTCTTTCACTTTTTGATTGAGCCCTTGATAAAGGTGGCCTATTAAGGCACCAAAGAATTATATTTATTTATTTATTTATTTATTTATTATAAATTAATATTATAAATTGATTGATTTATATCCTTGTTGATCTTCTTGAAGTTCATTGTTAATAGGATTATTTTTGTGTTTAAATATATTCATTATGTAGAAGAAAAAAAATAGTTAGATTGGAAAAAAGAATCATCAAATTTAGAGCTAAAAATTATGAAGATTTAAAGTTGAGAGGTTTTTTTGCTTCTACTGCTATTGCTTTTTTTTTTTTTTTTTTTTTTTTTGTTCTCATCTAATTGCACTATTTTATTCCAATTGCTAATTTATTCTTTGTTATTTTCATCCAATTGTTTTATTTCCATCTAATTACGTTATTTCCATCTAATTACATAATTTTCATCCAATTGTATTATTTCCATTTAATTGTATATTTTTCATTTAAGTGTGTTATTTCCATTTAATTTTATAATTTTCATCCAACTAAACTATTTCCATTTAATTGCATGGTTTTCATCTAGTTACATTGTTTCCATCTAGCTATTTTATTCTATCAATTTTTTTCATTCAACTATTTTTATTTATTTATTTATTTATTTTAATTTTTATCATTTGTTATAAGTTAAATCAAATTGTAATTATTATTTGGAAGGCATTATCTAGAGAGTTGAAACTAAAACCTCTTGATTAATTAATAAATCATAAAAGTAATTTCATAATTGGTCTTTATTATCTTTTAAACTTATTGTGTAATTATTTTTTTCCTTAAAATGGATAGGGAGGATTTTTAGCTTACACTCCACTTAATTTTTTTTACATGTTAGATATATAAGAAAAGCCATAATTTGAGAATTTTTTTTGAATAATATCTTCTAATAATTAGTAATTTTCAAAAAACATTGTACTTTTTTTTTAATGTTTTTGGAATCTTTTAATCTATGATAGTTTGGACTTTCTTTGGATCTATCATTAGCCTTTCATTGAAAATGATATACTCTAAAAAATTAACTTGAGTAGTGTGGAATATATACTTTTCTATCTTGGCATATAATTGTGTATATCCATGTTTTTGTAACATACAATGATGATAGATTTCATATTTATCTATGTTTTTAGAATAGATTAAAATATTGCTTATATAATAGACAAAAAAAACATCAAGAAATTCTCAAAAAGTATTATTTATGACATATTAAAAAAGCATTTGGTACATTCATGAGTCCAAAAGGCATTATATTCAAAATGTTCATACCTAGTTCGAAAAACAATCTTCTATTCATTTCTTTTTTTAATGCAGATCAAGTTATATGCTCCTCATAGATCTATTTTTATATAGATCTTTACTTGATTGGATTGTTCAAGAAGTCTTAAAATTATAGGTAGAGAATACTTATTCTTAATGGTAATCTTATTAAGTTCTTGATAGTCTATTCACATCTGTATCTCTATCCATTTTTTTTCTTCATAAATAAGATAGAAGCTCTTGTTAGAAATTTTGAATGGTGTATAAAAGTTTTAGCCAAGTTCTTGTCAATATATTCTTTTATTTGAGCCAACTCATTTTGCAATAAGCCATAGATCAATTTGAATGGTAGTTGAGCTCCTTCTTATAAATCAATTGAATAATCATAAGATTGATGCTCTAGAGAATATTTTTATTTTTTTTGAAAAAATACTTAAAAATCTTAATAACATTTAGAAATATTATTTGATATCTTTCTATTATTAAAAATAGGCATAGCATATATAATAAAAGATGACCATTTTTTTTCCATAGTAATAAAACCTTTTGTATCTATCAATAAAGGTTTGGATATATTAGACTTAAGTATTTTTACTTGACTAATAGAATTTTGGATCAAACTATAAGAAAAATGAAATTTATAAGAAATTCAATTTATTTAAAGATTATATTTTTTTAACTATAATAATCTTAAAATAATCAAATTAAAAAAAAAAAACTTATCATATTAAATATTACTATGCTATTATAATCTTTAATTGCTACATTTAAAGAAATGGTCTCATAAGTAACATCTCCTAAAGATAAAAAACGACTATCTATGATCTTTATATGTATAAATTTTGTTTCCTTGATTAATGATATTTCTATATTTTTGAGAAAGTCTTCAACTATAAAACAAGGTGAGGCTCTTGAATGTAAGAAGACTAAGACTTTGTGATTTTTTGGTCCTAAATAAACTACTATTGTAAAAAGAAGTAATAAATCTAAAGAGAGAATAAGATCTTTATTAGGTATTATACAAGATTTCAACCATATAGTCTCTATTGTAGCTGAAAAAACTTGTTTTTAAATACATCATCTTCTTTAGCAACCATACTCTTCATTTTGTGATTGCATTGTTTTTTAGAATAATATTAAGGAATATTCTTTGATTCTTTATAATATAGGCATAAATTTTTTTGATAATTGTAAGTCTTTTTTTTGCTTAGTATGAGGTTTAAAATGTACCATATTAATTTGCATAGGCTTTGGCCTAAATAAATAAGCTTTCAAAAAAAACTTAAATAATATTGTTGAGACTTGACTTGTACTTCTCCAATCAAATCTTTGTTCTTGACAACTTTGAAAGAATCAATGGTTGCATGCAATGACTTAAGTAATAAATTGCTTCAATGAATTTGCTCTTGGAGTTATTAATAGTAAATCTTTGATATTATCTTTTAATCCATATCAAAACTTATTGACAAGAGCTTTGTCATTCGAATCCATATTACAAGAAAGATTTTAGAATTTAACAGCATATGTGGTGGTTAAACATGATCCTTATTGTAGCAATATAAGCTGAGTCTCTACTATCCTTTTTTGATTACTTTTTCTAAATATATTCCTAAATACTTTCAAGAATAAATTCAAATCATAGAGTAGTTGTGAATCTTTATCTATCAAAGATACAAACCAAAAAAAAATACTTTTCAATAGAAGTGCACCTATAAATCTAACTTGAATAAATCCATTGGGATATTAAAAAGAATGCAACCTTAAATAGACCTTGGCTTGTTGCAAAAATTGTCAAAATTTTTGACTTGGTCCATGAAACTTCTTTAGCATATTAATTTTTGTCTTTGTCATATTTATAAAAATAAGACTTCTTGAATTTAGTTGTGAAGTTCATCTACTTGCTTCCTTCAATTATACAACTTCTTAGCATAGACTCTGGACTTCTTCTATATGTAAAAGAATAGTATCTCTATGTTTCATATTGAAAATGTATAAAATTTTTATTCTTAGAATATTGATAAGCTTTTGAAGATCTGTAATAGTTATAAATCTATTTTCATTTTTATTAAAAATAGCATCCATTGTTATTTTTTTATAAAAAATTAAATACAATAATAAACGTGGAATAATCTACTTACTTCTAAAAGAAGATAAGAATAATAAGTTAGCACTCTTGTCAAATTTTTAAGGACATGAATCTCAAAAAAAGAAATCCTTAATACACTCTTGTGTCACTTGAAAAGACTAAAAAATCACTTAAAAATGGTAATATATTAACTTGTTTGACAAGCAATTAACACAAGTGGCACATGATTAATTTATTAATCAAGTTTTTGATCTATCAATCAACTATAAACACTTATAAAGTCAAAATTGTATCTACGAAGCTTGTTTAGAAGATATTATGAAATTAAGTTATTTTTATCTACTTCTATCTAATTATATAAGTAATTATTGAAATAAATATATATGTCCATGATATTTTTCTAAAGGGCTTTGAAATTTATTTAGACAAATGTTAAAATAATATTTAATATAGGATTATTTTAAATATTATTTTTAAATTTTATTTGTATATATCAAAATATTTATAAATTAAATTAATCATTAATCTCATTATTCTTCTTTATATCTTTGTGATAATATTGTCTTTTTTAAATCAAAATATTGTTCCTGCTATTATCTTTATGCTTCTTGTATTTTTAAACTTCATCATTATTGGTCTAATTTTAATAGTATAATAATATATAAATGTACATATTTTTTTGAAAAATAATAAAAATATATTTCATATTATGTATCAAAGTTTTAAAAGAATATATGGTGTATTTGATTTTATAGATTTTTAAACACAAGAATTATTATTTAATATAAAATATTAAATATCTATAATAATATAAAATTTTATAATAAAAAATATACAATCTAGTTTTTTTACCAAGAACAATGAATGTTTGCAAAAAATAATAGAAACTTTAATTAAAATAAAATATAGTATTTTAAATGAATGCACAATATTTTAAAAAAAAAAATATTTTTTATTATTTTTTAAAGCTTAAAACCTCCAATGATTTTTCTTAGTATAGTGATAGAATAGATTATTCAAAAAAATTGTTAAACAACCATAGGGTGCCCCTTGCCTACTGCCCCAAGGAGTAACAGGTGAGAAACAAGCAAGAGACAACCAAATGTACTCATAATTGTTTTCACATTTCTAATTTTGCCATAGAGGCTTGCTAACACATTAATAGAGAGATCTTATTGCTTGAGAGGTCATTGATTTATAGCCTTTAGTTGAAACTTGTGGTTTATCTCTTTATCCTTTTCAAGTTTACAAGACAAAATATTCTTGTGAATTTCCTCAGCCTCCTACCATTCAATTGCTCTCACTTTGATCTCTTTGCTCTCCTGCATCCTTTTGCTTGGGCTTCTATTGGCCATACCAGCCTCCTTCTGTGAAATGGACTCTTGTACCATGTACCAATTCAAAACTTTCAAACTTGTCCAAAATGTTATTTGGGCGATTTCCAATTTCAAACATTCATTGTCTTTTTGTACCCAAACAGGGGATTGATTGATTCTCAATGGCAAACTAGTCAGGGCCCCTTTTATATACTCATGTTGGTGGTCACATGGTGTAGAGAATAAGAAGTTTCTAGTGGTGGGTATGGCTGCTTCACATCAAAGTACTTGGTGTAAGAATAAAGCATGTCATTGAGAAAGATTTGGACCACTCTACAAGTTGGCCATCAACACATGCAGGCCATCATCCAAATGTACATCCCACACTATGGCCACTTAAGCAGCCAATCTCAGTCTCAACTCAGAGCTCACAGCCCTCCTCCTCCTGGTCTCCAAAGAGCAGTCTAGGTTTTCTCACCTACTATCTCCTGGACCCACATAGTGCCATTTGGATGAACTCATTTTCTTGAACTCAACAGTGTTTTAGGAGTCAAAAACTGCCTAAAAGATATACAGTCTTCCAACACATACATCAACAGATGTTTGTATGATGGTTGCAATGTACAAAGATTCAGTGTGAATATTTTTCTTGAGTGTGCCACAAGGCAAATGCAGTCCCAAGTTCTTTGAAATGTGTGCATTGGCCCCAATTCCTTTTGAGCATCATGGGGCCAATAACCCCCCTAGTCTCAAGGTTTTGTTCTTTGTGATAAGATATGGTCCACTAGAACAGGTGTGTTTCTGTAGGAGACAAAGATGTGAGAGTTATGTGTTAATGACTAAGATGGACCATATCCTTTGTCTTCTTCAACTTTTTCTGTTTTCCTGGCCTGATTGGAGTGCAAACTTGACTTGCCTTGGTTTGGGAGTATTTTTACCTTAATACATTCCAATTGAGAGTTTCTTATGTTTCATTTCAAAACATACACAAATAAATAAATATATAATACAACATGACGAGACAAAGAAAAAATTGTAATGGTCTCTCACGGATTGTAGTAATCCTCCAGAGAGAAAATTCTTCTCCCCTACTATAGTACCAACAATGGAGGGATGGGCATGGTCCATTGTTTTATTTATTTACTTTTATATGTGTGAATACTCACATATGCATAATGAGCTTTTGGGAAGCATATTTTCCAGCTTTGACTGCTTTTATTATAGCTACTAGTCAAGAGTCAATGTGGCCTTTGTCTTTCTTTGTCTAGTGTAAATCTGTGAGTGCCACTTGAATTTTGCAAGGGTGGAATACTTGGCACCAATCAGCAAATGTGGTTGAAAAACTGTCAATTCTGCTGCATTGCCCCTTTGGGTATCAAAGATTTATGGTATAGAAAAAAGAAAACTTGAAGTTTTTTTTAGTATACTACCTGGATTCTGTAATATGCTTCGCAGATCCTTCACTGTTCTCAATACTGTAAAACTGTTACAGTTAAAATTGAATTATAAATAATTGATATTTTACCTTTTTTTTTTTTTTTTTTTTTTTGATTGGCTGCCAAAAATGTACTTGATGCTGGCAAATATTAATACAAAACTTGAATAGTGACTTTTGTGTAAAAATCAAAGGAATTTGTGATTTAGAATAACCTATAATTTACAGCTTAAATTCTGAAATTCATTACAATATGTAAGTATTTGTTACCTTTGTATTGGAATTAAAATATTTTTTAGAGTGTTTTATAACTTGATATTTGTTTTTAAAAAAATCTATAAAAAATATATGTTAATAATTTTATTTAATTTTTTTTAGTAAATATGCAATAAACTATTCTTTAATATTTTTAGATTTAAAGCAAGTATAAAATAAATGGATATCAATATATCTACAAACCGTTGTCGTGATGTAACACGGATAACAAGTGAAAGGGTGAAGAAAATATCATGTTTTGAGGATCTCACTTCAAAAATATTGTAGCAAATTATCTTGGAAAAATAGATATTAGTCAAAAGGTAGAAAAATTAAAGGTGCTAATACTGCCTATTTGCAAATTATGCTTCTATTTACTTTGTAAGGCCATAAATAAGGCAAAACAAGGTAGATTAGAAAAATAAAGGATATAGGCATATGTAGGAAGGAGTTAGGAGTGCAAATTAGTAAAAATTACCTCAAGAAGACGAAAGTTGATACCCGAAGAGGACCGGTTATGAACCTGAGTCGAAATCAGACCCCGAGGCACAAAACCGCACTCTGACGGCGACTCAAGGGTTCTTTGGGAGATCGAAGAGCCAAATTCGAGAGAAGACTTGTGGAGGGATTTTGAAGAGCCAAATTCGAGAGAAGACTTGTGGAGGGATTTTTGAGAGGTGATTTCGTATCGTTTGGATTAGTATTGGATTTTTGAGGGATTTTCAAAGCGAGTGATGTTCTTTGTGAATTCAGATCTTTGAGAAATAAAACCGGTTTACAAATGTTTGGATTTCGTGTCTTTTGTAGCATTTTTACAGGTGAAAATTTAGAAACTTATTGCTATGCTTGTTGTGAATGTGTATAAGAGATTTAAGGCTAATCGAATGGTTAGATCGATACATATGAAGATTTTTGTGGGCTAAGGTCTCAAGATTTAGGGTTTTGAGGACCATTAAGGTTTTCTTAGATATCTAACAATTTGCCAGTTGGATTGGAGAGATTTTTGGTTTTATCAGTAGAAGACTTGATTTCCTATATGCAAGTAAAATTTGGAAGAAATCTAACGGTGGAAAAGGGAGATATCAGTGCTGGAAGTTGGCATCAAGATTGGAGAAGGAGAGACAAACCAACATCCGAGCGGAATTTTGAGGTCATCGACTAATTGGTAAGTGCGATTTTCTTCAAAATTTGTGTGCTCGTTTCAAACTTAAATTCCAAGAAGTGTGCAAATTTTGTATTAGAATCAACGGTTCAATCTTTAGTTATTTAATTTTCAAATCTGTGATTAGGGTTTGGTTTGGGTTAGGATTTTATTAGGGTTTAGGATTAGGGTTTGTTAGGATTAGGATATGGTTTAGGATTTGGTTTAAGATTTAGGATTTAGGATTTGGTTTAGGATTTGATTTAGGATTTAGGGATTGGATTAAGGTTTAAGGTTTGGTTTAGGATTTGGTTAGGAATTAGTTTAAGGTTTAGGATTTGATTAAGCTTTGATTAGGGTTTGGTTTAGGATTTAGGGTTTATCTAGGATTTGATTAATGTTGGATTAGGATTAAGGTTTGGTTAGAATTTAAGTTTCTATTAGATTTTTGTTAGGGTTTGAGTAAGTTTTCTTTAATATTCTTTTATATTTCTTTAGGATTTCCTTGTGTTTCTTTTATAACTTCAATAAAATTTAATTGATCTTGCTTAATGTTTGATTATGATTGTTAACATTTAATTGTAAATTCTCTATAATCCTATTAGATTATTAGGATCTTTTGTTGCAATTTTCTTTTACCTTCCATAGCCAAGTGCTTGGTGCATTCTCAAGCAAGACTTCATGTATTACGACACCGTATTCCTCGCATGCTTGAAAACTCAAATTTAAATATTTGCAATATTTTCTTAAATATATATATATATATATATATATATATATATATAACTAAATACTAATATTTTTTTAAGAATAAATTTTTTAAATTTACAAATAACTAGATAAGATTTTTATCAAGTAAAAAAATTTGAAATTTTTATTTGAATATATATATATATATATATATATATATATAAATATATAATAAAATTAACCAAATAATAAAATATGGCATAAATATTTATCTAATTATCAATTAATCTTTAAATAATTTTTAGAAGTTCATTAAAAATATATAATTAAATATATAGAATTTAAATAAAAAAAATTTAATTTAAAAATATTTTTTCATAAAATATCGAATTTAAACTTACAGATTTTATTTTTTATTATATTTATTACTATTAATATTTTTTAGATTAAGTATAATAAAATATTTTATATTTTAATTAATTCTTAAAAGATTTTTTTGACATTAGAGATATCTATGTTATTTAATTAGATATATATAAGGTAATAGAAATATATTAGATTGATAATATGTTTATTTTAAATTATTATGAAGAATTTGTGTATGTAGATTATATTCATAAATAACTCTTTATATTGCATGTGGATAAAGAAAATTATTCTAAAAGTCTTTTGGATGTACAATAATATTGTATTAAGATTCTACAACTAATATTCTTGTTTTATAAGTCTTATGGTCTTTAAGAAGCTTTCACTATATTTTCTTGTTAGTTATTATGTATACACACAACTCAAACCATCTCTAATCTTATCAATATCTTTCTTATATTTTAGTCATGATTCAAGTATTTTTAATTTTTTTAGATTTAATAATATTTATTATAAAAAAATTATTTTTTTTATATATATTTTTATTTTAATAATAATAATATATGATTTATTTATTGATTTCATTGATTTAATTAATTTTATATTATTAAGAATTTAATATTTTATATTTAAATAAAAATAAAATATTTAATTTATGTTTTATTTTTAGATTTAGTTTTAGTTTTATTTTTATTTTTCATGATACTAAAAACCTATTTTTGCTTCGATATAATTTAAAAACCTAGTTGCTATAGATTGTCATTTTTTTTAAATTGATAATAGTTTTATGTTAGAATTAGTATTTTAGTATTTATGTACGTTTTATAGAAATCTTTTATAATTTTTTAAAATTATTTGTATGAATAATATAGTTGATTATGAATATTATTAAAAATAAAGAATATAAAAATACATATAAATATTAAAAATTTTAAAAGTTTTAAAACTTTTGATAATTATTTTTTATTTCTTGTTACAAGTTACCAACATAAACAATACATGGCCAAGTTTTCAATATACTAATCACTTTCATTAAAAAAAATATAATATCTAATTTATTTCAAACTTAAAATTATTATATATTTCAACTATAAATTTAATTATAGTATTTATCTTAAGATTTTTATTTTATTTATATCAATAAATCTTCTTATATTTAAAAATAGAAAAAATTATTACTAAATTTAAATAAGATTAGATTTAAAGATAATGTTTTATGTTCTAAAGATGTTTTTATACTTTAAAAGATATTATATATATATATATATATATATATATATTTATTTATATTAAAGTGATTAAATAGAAATAAATAGAAATAAATAGAAGTAAATAAATTTGATAATATCTTGTGGACAAGCTTTTTAGAAGCATCATAGATGCAGATTTGAATTTTTATGTCTTTGTAGGTGATTGATAGCTTGAAAACTTGGCCAACACGTTTGGTATGTCTTATTATGTTGACCAATTTTGGTACTAATTAGCTTTGTAGTACACATATAAGAAAATTAGAATTTAAATTATTATCTATATCAAAACAATCATGATCTTTTATTTCTATGGATTTTATCACAAATCTTCTAATCTCAAGTTCTTTTGATTCCATATTTATGATAATGTATTGTTTCACTAAAATGGCATATTTTATACTATGTAAAAAACCTAACAGTTGTGAAGAAATAGCTAAAATTTTCTTTAGCAATATATATTGGTATTATGGATTACCAATAGATATTATATCAAATAAAAAAACTTAATTTATATCAAGAATCATTTTTAAGATATTGAAGGTAGATAAAACTATCTTTGTTTTTTTATCATCAAACTAATAGATGAAGAGAATAGATGAATTAAGCAAATAGAAGATCAAACTTATCAAATAGAAAATAAATCCTAAAATCTATCTAAGTGTTGGTTGGACTTCTTTTCTAATCTTAATGTCAATTTCTAAGTGCTAATTTTTTTAATTGCATTGTTGAATGATTTTAATTTTTTTATATTTTTTGAAATAAATCTACTACTTTTATTAAAATTTAATTATGAAATTTCAACTAAATATAGTTCTATGAAATTTAATAAAATTCTAAATATATATTTTTAATTTCCTTTATAGATTATCTATTAATTACATAATTTTTTTTTCAATATATTTTTTTAATATTTCTCAAAATCTAAAATAATTTAAAAATAACCTTAATTTTATAAAGCCTTTACAAAGTCATTACAAATTCAATTCACTCAAAATCAATGCTTAAAAAATCTCTTTTGATTTTTCTCTTAAATTTTACTCTTCAATCAATTAAATAATTTTTGAATTTGCATAGTTACCTGGTTTTATGCCTTGAAATTTGATTTTGATCTTCATAACCGGTCCTCTCTAGGTATCAATTTTTAGTTTTTAAAGGTAATTTTTGTTAAAAATTATTTTAAAATTTGTATTAAATATTTCTATAAAAATTAGTTTTTTTTTTTTAAGTTATTTTTTTTTATTTATGATTCTATAAAGTAAGTAGAAGTCTTTTTTATAAAAGGAAAAATTAATATTTATTAATTTTTAATATCTCTTTTTTTATTATCTATATTTTAAAGATAATTTGGTAAAATATTTTTATTTAAGCTCTTCTATAATATAATTCTTCTTTTTTTCTTTCACCTAATGGCCATGTTATAATATAATAATGGATCTTCAAATCTCAATTTCTTATTATTCTATATTTGTGATAGTAGATTTTTTTCTTAAGATTATATATTTTGTACCATATAAAAAATAATCACATATGAAGAAATAGCTTAAAATTTCTTTAATAATATATGTATTACTATTATAAATTTCTAATAGAAATTATATCAAATAAAGGGACTTGAATTGTGTCAAAGTATGAATTAAAATAACCCTCTACTAGTTGGAAGCCTATTTTATCCCACAAATTTTTTAATTAATTCTTAATTCTATAATTTTATGATTATCTTATAAAAAATGTCCGATAAGTCCTACAACTCTCTTATTATGAAAAAAAAATCCTTCTAATTCTTCCTTATGAGATTGAGGCTTTAAATATTAATTAATTTTTATCCTCATACATCCTATAACAATAATATAAATCACTTGCATAATTCACAACCTGACATGTAAAGATAATTTTTCTTTTTCTTATAAATTAATTTTCAATTTATCCAATTTTAATTTTAATTTTTTTCCAGTATTAATTTCCATCAAAAATTAAAAATTCATTCAAAAGGATTTTTCATCTACAATCAAATTTTCATCCAAAAATGACTTCTCATCTATGAATAAAAATTCATGCAATTTAAAGTACCATTAATTTACAAATTATTAT
Source organism: Physcomitrium patens (assembly GCF_059467195.1). Classification (NCBI taxonomy): domain Eukaryota; kingdom Viridiplantae; phylum Streptophyta; class Bryopsida; order Funariales; family Funariaceae; genus Physcomitrium; species Physcomitrium patens. Next base: position 9,027,511 of record NC_143427.1, on the reverse strand, counting down.
CCATATCTAAATTAATTTCATCCAAATTTAAAAATTTCTCTAAAATAATTCATTTCAAACTTTAATTTAATTTCAACTTAACTTAATTGATTCCTTACTTATAACTTAATTCATTCAAATTTTTAGAATTGATGGTGAATTTGGGACGCTTCCATCTTGATTTATTATTTAAGATGTTCATACTTTCAAATTGACTGTATTGTAATAAAGATTATCTTTTGTAAACAAGATTGTCTTTTTTACCTAGTAGACTTTATTATCCTATCACTTACTATACTAAATTTTCTTTAGTTGCAATTTATTAGGTGCTCTATCCTTTTATCAATGCCTCTAAGTAGATTTTTTCGCTAAAGTTGAATTGAGTTACTATTGCAACAATAGACATGCCAAATTATTCTTACAAATTCACAATCACCAGCTGGCCTCAAAGACTTTTGTACCCTTGGTAATTCTTATTGTATATAGATTTACTAAAATTCTATGAATTTATATAAGAATTGTTGGACTACTGAATTAATAATCCAAGTACCTTAACCATCACTTTTTTAGTACTTAGTACTAATACATGAATTTAAACTCTATAGTTCTAATCTAATTAGCTCATAGTCTAGATCTATAACTTGCTAGTGATCACCGTCTCTTGAGTGATTCCACAATACTCTAATACCACATATTGTCCTCTTTGAAGGTCAATGGCAACTTGATGCAATCCACCATTACAATTTCATTGCAACTTGAGTCACTTTTGAATTTCATATACTAGCGTTGAAGTAGATCTATAGCTTATAAAATCAAAGCCTAATATAAGCCAAATCCAACCAAGCTCTCAATCCTTGTTGACACAATGCTAGCAATCTATCTACCTTCAATATCCACTTTGCCTCAACTATTACAACTAATGTAGCTTAATATAATTAAATCCACACCAATGCTTATAGAGTGCTAGAATAGTGGTGAAGACAAGAATAAGGATCAAATCCACAATTTTCTTATGGCAAAACAAAGTAGTGCAGGTAATAGGTCTAAGTTGTTTTTATATTCAAGTACTATATCTTTTAAATTAATACTAGAATTGGATTCAAGAATTATTGTGTCTTTTATTATGACTTGCATATAAAAATTGATTTATTTTCTTATATAGATTACAACTTATTTTGATGTGATCTTTGGTGGTTGTGACAATTATATTATAATCTTCACCAGAGAAAAAACCTTCAGCTTTATATTTACAAAAATTGAGAATAAGAGATGTTTTGAGAAGCTTAGACCAATTAGCTCAAGCAAAGCTTCTTTCATCCTTCAAAGGATCTTTTTGTAACTTTATAAGTTGATAATAATACATCTGCTAATTGAAGGAACCAAATGCATATGCTAGCTACTTTCCAACAATTTGAAGAATTAAATCCATAGAATCCCTAGCTATCACATCATAATTATTGAGAATAAGACAGTTGTTGATTATAAGATTGTTATTTCTACTACTAGAACAAACTACAATAATAAATAAAAGTACTAGAATATCAACAATATGAACTTTTTTGTACCGTTGATTCTAAGAATATTGATATTGATGCATTAGAATATGAATTCCTTGAAAATTAAAGATTGTTGCCTCCATATCATATGGACATCAAAACTAGAAGAAAGAAGTTTGGACAAGGAACTATTTACAATTTAAATCACAATCACAATATGATTGAGCCTTGCCAAAATCACAAAATTTTATTGCTCTACTTATACTAGCAGTTAATTGTAATCATGATAGTCAATTGTACACTAGTTAATTTGAATCTTTTTCTATTTTTTTTTCTTTTGATATATATATATATATATATATATATATATATTTAATTTTTTAAAAATATATTGACTCTTTTATTTTTCTTTGTCTAAAGCTACTAAGGTTACTTTTATTTTATTTTATTTTATTTTATTTTTTTGAATTATTTTGAATTAAAGATCGCATTTAAATTTTAGCTCCATTAAATATTTAATAGAAATAAGATTACTATTGAAAATCTTAATTTTTTGGTAATTAATCCAAAAAAGATATATAATTAAAAATCTCTTCTCAAGGAGAGTACCAATCTTTTATGAATAATAATACATGGAAATTGTCACCTCTTCTAGGAAATCGATCTAGTGTTGGTTCTAAGTGAATGTTTAGGACTAAAAGAGATGCAATGGATATGATGATAGAGGCATTAGGCTTGAAAGTATTTTGACAATTAGCAAAGTGGGAGTGTTGAAGATCATGAAAAACTTACATACTTGCTATCACATAAAATTAAATCATAATAAGTTGCTAATAGTCAAAAGATAACAAAGAATTAAAAGATGTTACTATGGTAGATAAGATAGAAATGGATAGCCTTGGAAGAATATTGGATGAATGTATTCATCAAAAAATGGAAGTTATTCATTAGGGCAGCAATCACTTTTTATAAGTAATGGGTGTTTGAAGTAAAAAACATCTTATTCCACACTTCACTTTGTGTGTAATCTTGTTGATGCTAAGTGTTGTGCTTTCTAACTTCTCTTTCTTCAATAAGATGATCTTATCAATTATTGATATTTCCAATTCTATTACTTTGACTTTTTGTACTCCTTAAATTATCTTTATGTGAGTTGGATTTTTGCTTTAAACCTTTGATGTCTTCTAGTAAGCATGTCTATTATAAAAATCTTTTTTATTATTAGAAAAAATTCCAATAGTTGAGTAATGATTTTATAAGCCTTAATTTCATTTAAATTTTTTTAATAAATCATAAGATTTCTTTTGATCTTCAATTTTTAAGAAAAATGAGATACTATATTTTGGTTCAATAATCCTAGGATCTTTCTATTCTTTTATAGAAAGAAATCTCTTTATATGATTTATTTTATTTTATTTTATATTTTTGAAGAAAATTGGATTTAAAATATAAAAAAAATATTTTTAACTTCTCCAAATTATCCATTGTCTCTCTTGTTGCTTTGTTTAGATCTGAGAAGTGAAGAGAATCTTTTGAAATATTCTCACTTTTTATTGAAGTAGGAAGAAAAGAACTAGTATACTTAGACCTTATCATAATTACCAAGGCTGGCATATTACAAAGTTCTTTGTTATTATTAGAATTTTTTTTTATGGAAGATATAATTTATTTGAGATGATGACAGTTGTTTTTTTATAGGTTAAAAAATTTGTTTCTTACTTGGTATTTTTAAATATTTTATATCTTATAATTTTTATTTTTATTTTGTTGGCTATTTTGAAATTAGCTATTGTTTAATGGAATAAGTCTTCTTTGTATATTTAAACCTAAAGAAAGATGTTAGATTTGATAGTTATTATTATAAAATAGGTTAAAAAGTCTTAAGCTATTATTTGAATTTGATGTTATTCTCTCCTTCAAATGATCCTAGACTTATTGTTGATAATTTCTTTATAAACTTTTTAAGAGAATTATCTTATCAAATTATTTATACACATCAATAAGATGGTTGATCTTGTAGTATTGACATACTATTCTATTTTCTATCCAACAACTATATAGTGGGTGGTTTTTTTGCAAAGATGGTGTATCTCTTGTTATTATCATTATTGGTTTCTAAAAGTATAGGTAGAAATTTTTTGAGGTTGAAATTGGAAAATAGAATCCACCATACTTTGGTTCTTATAAGATGGAATATACAATTGTGGCCTTCTTCAATTTTACTTAATATTTTGTTGATTTGAGCAAAATTGAAATGTATGCATTGATTGGCTATATTGAGTGCACCAAAGCTCTAAAATATACCTATTGGATTCTATGGAAGGTGAAGCTTGGTTTGGATTTTAATTCTTAATGAAAAGATTTATTTTTTCTTTCATAGTCTTCATTTTCTAAGAAAGTTCATTTTAGAACCTTCATTGGTTTTAATGGATTTCATTCTTAATATCTTTCTTCCATCTATTTCTATCCTTTAAGTATGCTAATTTGTAAAGAATAGAAGGTAGTCTTACCTCTAAAGATGCTGGATAGTCATTTATAGGCTGAAATTGAGTTTTCTCAATGCTACATAAGTATTCTTGAAAATTTCTTATATTTTGAGCAGGTATAGGAATGAAATTGGGAATTCTATGGTCTTCTTTCATATTTTTTCTTACTAATTGTTGATATTTTTGACTATTTAAGTAATTATCTTGATTTTTTAAAAATTATCTGGCCTTTTTTTTTAAAGATCTTTGAATTTTTTTCTTCACTGTTAAATTCTTCAATAAAAAATTGATGACGGTATCATCTATGAGAAGATTTTTCATGAATGGAGTTACTACAAGCTCAAATTGACAAATATATTTGGTGATTTTTTCTCTTTTTTTTTGTCTTAAAAAAAAAAAGGCCATAAGAGCATTACTTTGTCCTATTTTTGATTTGAATTTTTCTAAAAATGCTCTCATTACTGTATCATAGCTCTTAAAGATTTTGAAGAAGAGAGAAGGGACAAGAGAGGTGGTTTCTATATCATTTGTAAGTCTCATCTTTTAAGAAACTTGAAAATCATACAAGGTAACAATTTCAATAGGTTATTAAATGTGTTGTGAGAAGTTCTATGAGCCTCTCAATGTATGCCAATTGGTCATCATCTCTACTTCTTTTAAATATTAAAAAGTTGTGAGGTTTAGAAGTTGCTTGTAAATCCTTAAGAATTATAATTGACAAGCCTCTTAGTTGAATCAAGGAATTGATGGATTTAAGATTGAAAGTAGTTTCTCTCTTGGATTCCATTGGAAAAGAAGAAGGTGTTGATTTTTTTTTTTTTTTTTTTTTTTTTTTTTTTTCTTTTTTTTAACTTATCTATATAAATGAGTTGAATGAATCAAATTTTAATCCTTTTTTTTCTTACTTCATTAACTAAATTTTCTTCAAATGGATCTAAGATAAAAATATCTCTTAATATTGGAGGTGTAAGTTGTTTATTTTGAGTCTCTTCTTATTTGGATTTTTTTTTTTATTTTTCTTCATTACTACTTTTGGATTTTCTATGGTTGATGATAGCTTGAGTTACCTAAATTTAGTAGAATGATGCATCTATATGACTATCAATCTATCATTTAATTTAATTCTATTATATTATATAAAGGTTGCTTGAGAATATACTAGGCACTTGACTATGGAAAGTAGAATGGAAGTTGCAACAATAAAATCTTAAATCTAATAGAATATCAAATAAATTATAATTAAACCTTAATAATATTATGAAAGCTTTAATCAAATTCAAAAGGATCTTTTAAAAAATTATAAAAGAAATAATAAGAAATCTTAAAGAAATTCAAAGAAATGTATAATAAATCTTAAAAGCATTCTTAAGAAATCCTATAGAAATATTAAATTAAATAAAAATATATCTTAAATAAATTTCAATCAATTCCTAATTTAATCCTAATTAAAATCTTAATGGACTTCAATCAAATCTTAAGCCAAACCCTAAATCCAAAAAAATTCTAAATCCTAAGTAAAATCTAAATTCTAAATCCTAAAATTAATCTAAATTCTTAAGCTTAAAAAAAAATTATCCTTAAATCCTAAGCAAACTCTAAATCCTAAGAAAAGTCAATTAAAATCAACGCCCAAAAAAATCCTATCAAATCTACTATCAAATTCCACTCTTGGATCTTCTAAAAAACCATGGAGTTGCCATAGGTACTTGATTTTGTATCTTGGAGTTTGATTTCGACCTTAGTTTATAACCAGTCCTCTTTAGGTATTAATTTTTTTTTTTGAGTTAATTTTTGCTAAAATCAACTCCTTACTTCTTCCTATATATGCTTATATCTTATTTTTTATTTATTTATGGCCTTATAAAGTAAGTAGAAGCCTACTTTGTAAAAATATAGTATTTATATCTTTAATTTTAACTTCTTTTAGACTATTTCCTATTTTTTAAGATAATTTTCTATAATATTAGAAGTAAGATCTTCTATAATATAATAATTTCTTCATTATTTTCACCTATTAGTCATGTTACATTATGACAATATAATTTTATCTAATAAATCATAAGAATTTTAAATTTAAATCCCTCTACTTGTAACTTACTTAAAGTATCTTTTGATAGGAAAGAAAAATAGAACAAAAATAGTAAAAAATAAATTTCTTGCTTAAATATCAATCTAAGAAAGATTTTTTTTTTTTTTTTTTTTTTTTTTTTGTCTTTGATTATTATACAAAACTACCATTGTATAGAAGTAACTCTAAGTAATCTTAGTTATGAAAAAGAATTTTATTTTAAGATAATAAAAAGCCTAAGTTCTTTCTTTTTCTTACCTTTTCATAATAAGATATTAAAGAAATTACCTACTACTATAGTTAACAAAAAAATTTACATTACAAAAATACTTCTTTGTAAAATAATTCATACCATATTTCAAAAGAATTCACCTGGTTGCATCTCCTGCCAACTTCATACTTATTAAAGTATCTCCAAAATATATAACTTCTTCTTAATCAATTCCAAATTAATTTTTTTAAAAATTATTTTTAGATTAAAAAAAAAAAAAAATTTGAGACTCTATTGATTCCAAAAAAAATCTAAAAGAAGATCAAGATGTTATTTCTTCTTGCATCTTCTTCCTAGGTTTTATCTTCTAATTCTTAGCTACTTTTCTTCGTATTTAAGTAATTTGCCAAAAACTCAAAGAAGGAAATAATTGATAAGAATTTAGAGACTTATTTACTTATTTTATAGCTTTTAATACTACTCCTTTATTCTTGTACTCATTCTCTTCAATCCAAAATCTATATTAATAAAGTTAATTAAAGCTTTAATGAATTTTTTGAAGAAATATTTATCTTAAATTATAACTTAGAATTTTAGATTTTTTCTTTTCTTCTTTCTTTCCTTCCTATTTTTTCCAAACTTTCTTCTATCTACCTTTTCTACCTAATTCTTATTCTTAAAATTCTTCTTCTTCTTATGTTGATGAAAAAATCTTTTTAGGACCTTGTTAACTCCTCTTATACTATTCTTATAAATAAAAAGGATACAAAGAATAGAAGAGGTAATTAAATCTTCTTACAATTAAAAAAAGATCCTCCACTAGAATTTTATAAGACAAAAAGAAATGGCATGAGAGATAGAGGAGGTGATTAAATCCTCATACTACTAAGGAGATACCTTTAATAGAAAAATTTAATAAGAAAGAAAGAAATGACCCTTGCAAAAAAATTCTTGCTCTAAAAAATCCAATTCTTTAGCCACTTTAAGATTACATTCTATTTCACAATTATACACACAAATATCAACCAAAAAAATTAAATTACTTATCTTTCAAATGATTAGAATAGCTTGGCTCTTAGCAAATGCACCAAAATGTGAACTAAAATAACTCCTTATTAATTAGAAGTCTATTCTAATCTATAATAAATTTAATCAATTCTTAATTCTATCATTTTATGAATATCTTATAAATAATGTCCAACAAGTCCTACAACCCTCTTGTTATAAGAAAAAAATTCTTCTAATTTTTATTTAAGATCCTAAAGCTTTAAATATTATATAAATTTTACCCTCATATATCTTATAATAATAATATAAATTACTTGCATAACTTACAACCATATACATAAAGATATATATTTTTTTCATGATTTAATTTTTAATTCATGAAATTTTAATTTTAATTTTTTCTAGTATAATTTTCTATCAAAAATTAAAAATTCATCTAAAGCAATTTTTCACTTATAATCAAATTTTCATTCAAAAGTGTCTTTTTATCTATGAATAAAAATTCATCTAATTTAAAGAACCATTTATCTATAAATTATTATTCATATTTAAACTAAATTCATCCAAATTTTAAAATTCTTTGAAAATAATTCATCCCAAATTCTAATTTTATTGTATCTTAACTTAATTGCAAGATCATCTTCTTTTCTAGTAGCCTTTTGTCGTTCTTTCACTCACCACACTAAATTTTTCTTTAGTTACAATCCACTAAATGTTCTATCATTTCATCAATGCTTCTAAGTAGATTTTGTAGCTAAATTGAATTGAATTAACATTGCAATAATAGATATGCTAAATTATTCTTATGAGTTCACAATCACTAGTTGGCCTGAAAAATTCTTGAAGTCTTTGATAATTCTTATTATTTGTAGATTTACTAAAATTCTATCAATTTATATAAGAGTTATTGGACTACTAGATTAATGATCCAAGTACCTCAACTATCACATCTTTGCTCCTTTGTACTAATACATAAATTTAAATTCTATAGTTCTAACCTAATTAGCTCATAGCCTAGATCTATAGCTTGCTAGTAATCACCATCACTTCAGTAATTTCATAGTACTTTAATACTACATAAAGACCTCCTTGAAAGTCAATGGCAGCTTGAAGCAATCCACCATCACAATCTCATCATAGCTTGAATTGCTTTTGAATTTCATATACTAATATTGAATTAGATCTACAGCTTGTCAAGTCAAAGCCCAATACAAGCCAAATGCAACCAAGCTCTTAGCCCTTGTTGACACAATGCCAACAATCTACCTTCTTTCAGTACTCGTTCTACCTCAACCATTACAACCGATGCAGCTTGACATCATCAAATCCAATGATGCATTAAAATTGTCTTAGCCTTGAAGATTTAATATTAGAGATAAAGACCTCAAAAAATAACATATCTTTTTTAATTTGATAGTAAAACAGAATATATTTGATATTATAACCTTAGAAAAGACTTCCAATATTTAATGATGTTATTTGAGGTAGAAAACACCTTTAATAGTATTTCTAATGTTTTTATTGAAAAGTGCTACAAAGGCCTTAACAATAATCAAATAAAGAGTGGTCTTTTATCCTAGTTTAAAATACTATTGATAGCTAATAGTAGCTATTAACTAATTTTGTAGAAAACTAAGATCAAACTATGAAACAAAGTCAATTTTTTTGTATCTTAGACTTCTTCAACATGTAATCACTAATGTTGTATTAGGTGAATTCTTGCTTAAGAATGTATTAGATACTTAACTATAGAAGATAAATTAAAAGTTATAATAATATGGTCTTAAAAAATCTAATAGAATCTTACATAAATTCAAATTAAAATTTAACAATCATATTCTAATTTTAATCAAATCCAAAAGAAATCTTAAAGAAATTACAAAATAAATATAAAAATTTATAATTTAATTTTAATTTTTTTAAAAATAAAAATAAAAAATCTAAAATTAACATTTAAAATAAAAAAATCTAAAGAAATAATAAAGAAATCCTAAAGAAGTACTAAGAATTAAAATTTAAAATAAATCCTAAGTTAATCTCAAGCAAATCATAATGTAACCTTAAAAAAATCTTAAAAAAGTCTTAATAAAATCCTAAGTAAATCTAAAAAAAATTCTAGCAAAATCCTAACCAAATTATAATAAAATCATTATAAAACCCTAAAAATTCTAAATTTTTTAAAAGTAAATTCCTAATAAATTCTTAGTATATCATAATAAATTCTTAAAAAAATCTTAAAGAAATCTAAATAAATTCTAATTATTTTTTTTATAGTTTCTTTTAATAATAGTTAATTGGATTATTTATTTCAATTATTTTTTTATGAAATTTTAATCTTTAGCAAAAAAACAAAGAAATTGAATATAAAAAATAAATCTTACCAATTAGAAGAAATAACTACTAATAATCTTTGATATCTATTGTCTTTTTTTTCATATCATAGATATATTATACAAGATATTGAATAAAAAGTTGAATAAAAGAATTTCAATAAGAAAGCTTGAACGAACTTAATTAAACTAAGTGAATAAAAAATCAATGATGAGAGAAATAAGTTAGAATTCCAAAAAATCTGTTGTTGAAAATGAAGAATCCTTCAACTTTGATTCTAATATATACTAGGTATTAGAAAACTTCTCAAAAAGATTTATGTTGCTTGAAGAAAGTTGTGGTGGTTTTAGTGACAAGGAGGTCAGCTGCCGGCCAGATCTGGAGGTCCGACTTTGGAAGGCGAGTGTTGGCGGACAGTATTGAATTTGGAGCTGAAACTTTTGTGGGAGATGGTTCTTGTTGTCAGCTTTGCAAGGACTATTTGCACGCTTAGATTGAGTAAAGGCCAAGGAAGTTATGGTGGTTGGAGTGAAGAGGAGTCGGCCGTGGTGAAGATGTAGCACTCCGCCAACTCAAGCTACTTTGGAAGGTCATATCTTGAAATTCACTCAAGATTTTCAAGAAAAAATTGTTGGAGGTGATGCGGCTTCAATTCTAGTTTCTGGAATGCTAAAGCATATGCGTTGCACAACTGGAATGGAGCAAGGGCAAGGGTTTTTGTGGCCAGGGGTGCTCTGACTAGGCCGAGAAAGTCAGGCAACTTTGAGGCAAGATTTCTCTTAGCTTAATTGTTGTTTTGCATTGAATTTTGTTGGAAGACAAGCGCTTGTAAGTCTACTTTCTAAAATAGCAAAGCTTGTTATAAACAAGTTAGTGATGCAACCATTGTAGTGGAATTCGTGCAAGGGGGTCGCTACCATGACTTGGAAGGTGGCGACTTCCAATTTTCTTTAATTTTTAGAATGAATCTTGGATGAATTAGGTCAATTGCACGAATTGTCAGTTGGATGATAAGTTGACTTATGGTTGGATGAATGAATCTTTAGATGAAAATTGGATGAACAAACTTTGAATGAATGAATGTTATAGGATGAATGAGATTTAAGGGATGGATGATTGATGAAGGGAAATTTAGGATGAATGAACTTAGGATTTATGGATGAACTTAGGGTTTATAGATGAACTTAGGGTTTTTGGATGAACTTAGGGTTTTTGGATGAACTTAGGGTTTTTGGATGAACTTAGGATTTATGGATGAACTTAGGGTTTATGAATGAACTTAGGGTTTATAAAAATTACGTGTGAGTGAAGTTAATCCACTTGACTACTAAACGCAATAAAGGGTGGAGGAATTTAGCTCACAGAGAAAGCATTGTAGTATTTCTTAGTATTTTAGTAGTTCGGAATACAATTAATTGTGTGATCCTAACAAGTGAAACTCATGTGCTTAGTCTTTTCTTGTGTTCAAATTCTACTATACAGGTTTATTCTGGAAGGAATTATAGAATATGTAAAATGACAATCATAGCAAGATGAAGTAGATTAGAAAATTAATTAATATAAGCATGTATAGGAGAGAATTAAAAATTTATTTTAGCAAAATTCACTAAAAAAGTTAAGAATTAATATCTAAAGAAGATTGGTTGTCAATTAAGATGAAAATCAAACCTCAAGGTACAAAACTACACACGTATAGTGACTATAGAGTTTTTTTATAAATTACAAAATGAGATTTGAGAGAAAAATTGATAAGAGATTTTTAGAAATTAGTTTTATATTTTTTGAATCAATATTGAGATTTTGAGAGATTTTCAAAGTTAATAATGTTCTTGGTAGAATTAGGATTTGAGAAATAAAAATATGTTTATAAATTTGAAAGTTTCTTGAGTTTTGCGGTGTGTATATAGGTGAAATTTGGATAGTATACTGGTGTACTAGTTTTAAATGTGTATGCAAATTTTGAAGTTAATCAAATAATTAGATTGAAGTATATGAAGGTTTTTGTCGATTGAAGTCTCAAAAATTGGAGTTTGAAGTTCAATGAGTGTTTCTAAGATCTGTAGCAATCTATCAATTGATTTGAAGTGAAATTTTTTTATAAAGATATTAGACTTAATTTCTAAGGTTTATATAAAATCTAAGAATAATTTTGTAGTTCAAGGAGCTATTGGCAATGGAAGTTTAGTATTCAAGTTGAAATATGAAGCTATTCAACACCTGATTGAATTATCTTGTATTTCTCTCAATTGATAAGTGCAATTGATTTCATCTTTCTTGTAATTTTTTCTTATTAAGTAATTGAGAAGTATATAAATTTTGAGTTGATATCAATGATTCAATCATTAGTTGTTGATGTTTTATTTTTCTATAAGATTTATTAAGAATTTATTTAAGATCTAAGATTTGATTAGGATTTGATTTAAGATTTGATATAAGATTTAATTAAAATTAGAATTTATTTAAGATTTGATCTAAAGTTTGATTAGGATTTGTATTTGCTTAGAATTTGATTTAGAAATTATTTAGGATTTGTCTAGGATTTAGGATTTTATTAGAATTTTATTAGAATTTGACCTAAGATTTGATGAAAGTTCAATTAGGATTTTAATTAAGATTTGAATTAGAATTTAATTAATATTTAATTAAAATTTATATTTTTAGTATTTTAAAGAATTTTTTATATTTCTTTTGTAACTTCTTTTAAATTTATTTTGATAGGTTAATTTTGAGTCACAAAAAAGTCATTTTTTGAATGGATTGAAAGGCCTAAAAAATATCTTTCAGTAGTAAAATTATTAAGAGATTTTAAAAAGCAATATTCTAGTTTATCATATATATATATATATATATATATTGAATCCAAGTAAAGTAGAATTTTTTCTTCAAGCATCTTATAAAAAGTTGCAAGAGAAGTTGGAAATCTTCCTTGAAGATAAAAAAAAAAAAGTTGAAGAATTGACAACAAATTAGAAGTAAATAGAAGAGGCAATAGGATTGCTTGCAAAATTAAAAAGAAGAAAGAATAGAATAGATATTCGAAGTTTATTACAAGCATCTAAGCTAAAAATACCTATTATTAATCCTAAATATATAATTCAACCTTCAATGGTTACAACAAAGAAAGAAGAAATGGTCATTGATGAAATCATATAAGAGATGAGAGATTTATAAATAAAATTTATAAAACTTGAGAAGAAAAGAAAATCATCAAGAATATCAATAAGTCAAATATCAAAACCAATGGAAGGTGTAGTGCATAGGTCCATGTAATGTAATAATGTAGATCATTTAAGAAAAGAATGTAAAGATTTTATAGAGGTATTATGCAAAGATATTATTTTTATTATGGATGGTATGATAAATTTAAAAGAAATTAGAGAAAAATTCAAAGAAAATTTGATAAGGAGGGGATAAAGGTACTTACAAAAGAAGCATTTAAAATCTCAAGAAATAAAGCATCAACACATTGAATGGAAGCAGATGTGAGAAAATATTTAAGAATAAATCTAAATTTTTTAGAAGAATCTAGTTTGTTATGGTCAAATGTAATCAATTATGTTGAAAAGAGAAAATTTACTAAAAATGATTTAAAATATGTTGGCAATAAAATTCAACAAATTATTGGGTGGAATAATCTAATAGATGGATTAGAGGTGCATGTTCATACTATAAGAAGTCAAATGAAGTATTAATAGAAAAAAAACAAAGAAAAGATGAAAATAATGAAGGGCCAAAAAAAAGAACTAAAATGAGAAAAAAAAGCACTGCAATAAAAGATAATAAAAAATATTTTTCTATATATATATATATATATATATATATAAGGAAAAAAAGGCTCTTACTTATAAATTACAATTAAATATTGAAGCTACTACAAATTTGAAGAAAGTATTAAAAGATCAGATTTTAAATAGTTAGGTTGAATTTAGAATTAATAAAATCCTAAGAATTGGAAAGTATGAATTTTATGAAGTTATTATTGATACAATAAAGAAAAAATGATAATCTATAGGAGATACTATGAAATGAAATGAACAAAGAATAAGAGCAATAAAAACCAATGAAGATGAAGAAGTGTCATGGACATATATTTATTGTGATTGTTACTTAGATGATATGAATAGGTAGAAGTAAGTAAAAGTAGATTAATTTCATAATATCTTCTAGAGAAGCTTCCTAGAAGCTTTACAGATGCTGTTTTGACTTTATATGTGTTTATCCTTGATTGATAGGTTAAAAACTTGGTCAACAAGTTAACCACGTGCCACACATATTGATAGCTTGTGAAACAAGCTAACTATGTAGCATCCATATAGAAAACTTGTCTTGTAAGTTAAGATACGTGTTGTATAAAGTCACCATGTTTTTGGAGGTCCTATAGAATGTTGCCACATAGCTCTTAGATAGATAGTATATATAGAGGCAAGAGTGAAGCTTTCTTTACTCTTGTTAATTCCTTTCTTCCTTCTAGTTTAATTTCAAAGGTCTCTAGTTTTCTTGTCTTTTGGCAATAGCTATTCCAATTTTTTTTTTAATATACATATTTAGTTATTTCTATTTTTTATCTTTTTTTGAAAAAAGTCTCACTTATTTATTTATTTTTATCAAGTTTTTGTCCTTGGCAGATTGACAAAAGTGTACTTATAATATCAGAGCTTTATCTAATCTTGATTAAGAGTAGATTATCTATTTTTCTTGATAAGACATAAGTGTATTAGAAGTTGCGGATTACCCTCTTCTACACTGATATTATTCTTAGTATTTTCTTTGTTCTCAAGTCCTCTCTTCTATTTATTTTAATGCTCAACTTACTTGATCCTCAAACATTAAGTCAAGCAATTAACTTTTCTTGTGAAGTGCAACAATCGTCTTTTTGAATTTCGATCTGAAAATTATATAAGTAGACCTCAACATTACTATAATTCAATGGCAATACCAACATCTCTTCAACATATACATTTGAAAGTAGAAGATATACAAATTGATATGGTATGTTTCAAATTTCTTACTAAGCTAGAAAAGACTTGTCGTCGTCAGGAAGGATTGTACTTATATTATGGAAAACCTAATAAAACTACTCAAAATTATCCAAAGAAATGACACAACCATAAAATGAGGAGTACATCTATCAAAAAAGATGGTATATCAGAAAACGAGTTTGTCTAGCTATAATAGGGACTGTATACTTGGAACTTTGTACAACATCTAGTGAAGGTCCTATTTTCTTATCAGTATCCTCTCCTTATTTTACGATAAATATTATTTTAGGACCTAAACATTACAAAGCCTCTACCTTGTTAGATTCAAGAGCCTTAGCATGTTTCTTAGATGAAGAATTTGCTAAAAGACTTAGCATACTTTTAGTGAAGAAAATTAAATCTGTTCATGTAGAAGTCATAGATGGTCGTCTGTTGTCTTCAAGAGATGTTAGTCATGAAACCTTTCCTATAGAAGTAGTAACTAATGGTCATAGTAGCTTTGTAATATTTAATATCATTAAATCTCTTTCTAATTTACTTATTTTAGATTTATCATGGCTAAAAAAATATAATCCTAAAATAGATTGGACTTCTCGTAGTCTTGACTTTTTTGAAAGTATAACTAAGAGCATAGCTAATCAAGTAGAAAGTCATAAGTCTAGTATAATTACACCTGTATTTGTAGGTGCAAGTGCTTTCTTGCATGTTGCAAAAGAAAGATCACCTTGTGTCATTTATGTTGCACTTATTTCTATTGGTGGAAAGACTTTAAGTAGCATTCTAAGCTAATATCAAGATTTTTAACATGTATTTGAAAAGAAAAAAGTGAATACTCTTTTAGAACATCGTTACTATGATTGTTTAATTGACCTTCAAGAAAGAGCACAATCGCCATTTGGACCAATCTACAATTTATCATAAAATGAGTTGGTTGAACTCAAGAAATATATTGAAGAGAATCTGGTTAAGAATTTCATACGCTGTCGTATTACGTGCTTTCCTGCTCGAGAACGTGTCGGGCGTCTGGTTGTAGAAGGTAGTATGGAGATCCACCGATAGTCAAGCAGTCTATCAGTTTTTACTGCTGAAATATAAACGACTGCAAGAATACACCGTAAATCTTTACTGATGCCCTTCGACTGCTTGTCGAAGTCCTTTTTTTGCCCCAGCCGGTAGGTCTCTAGACGTTACAGAGAACCCCGAACAACCCAAACTGTTAATCTTCAATACCCCTTTGTACTTACGATCTTGTATCCACTGATTGTCCTGTTAGATTAACCCAATAAATTTCATTCACTCCGCATACTCAATCCTATAGACACCCCTTTAATCCTTCAATCACAGACGTAACTTGATTTTACAAAACAGTCAAGAGTATTCAAACCCACTTCATTTAAAAATCCCGATTCACCATTACAACACTGACTTCAGCAGCAATTGCCTCAGTCGTCCCAAAACTCTACGAAGAAGAAAAATCCAAATTCTATATCTTTCCTTCCCCGACCCGAAGCATGAAGCTCTTCTCCCTAATTCCCCTGATCTTCCCTAACCTTATCCTCTGAATTTCTTCAATCTTCCGTCTTAGATCCGGAATTGGCTCCCACCTCAAGCTTGGATCCGAAATTGGCTCTCGCTGTCAAGCTTTCTCCTCCGTTTTTACCTTTAAGAAATCCATTTACCGAAAAAAACGTTCCCTGAAACGGCACAGAGAACAGGACAGCCTGAAACAGAATCGAACCCCATAATCGGGACCACATTGAGTCGCCCGACCAATTCAGGTCCTATATTGGGAAAGATGCCCGTAGTAACCTGGATGTTCCCGTAATTGGGTCAAATTGGTCCTCGCGTCAGATTGGCTAAGACCCGTAGTAAGACCTGGATTTCTTGTAATTAGACTGCATTGGGTTGACCGGCCAATTCAAGTCTCATATTGGATAAGAGGACCCGGATTGGATTATCGAAATTGGATCCAATTGGCTCCTCGAACTCGTCGTGTGAATTGGTCCTTCTCTTCCTGCTGACTCCCGTTATTGGAATCGAATGGAGCATTTCAGTATGCCCTGGCTGACTGTAACGGAGTGACTGAACCTGACCACTCAGTATTTGTACTGGAGTTTGTTGATGCTCCCAATATTCGAGATAACTGAATATTAATAAAATTCTCCTTTTTTTTTATTTTCACTGTATATTCGTGTTACAACACGACAACGCCATTTCAAATCTCCACAAGGAGATCTAATTTTATTTGTGAAGAAAAAAGATGGATCATTACAAATGTGTGTCGATTATCGAGGACTCAACAAAATCACTATCAAGAATAAAGACCTACTACCTTTGATATCTAGATCCCTTCATCAGTTGAATCAAGCTAAGATCTATGCAAAAATAAATCTATAAGGAGCATGCAATCTGGTATACATCAATAAAGGAGATGAATGGAAGACTATGTTTCAAACAAGGTATGGACATTTCAAATACAACATCATACCTTTTGGACTTACAAATATACCAACAGTATTCCAATATCTAATCAATGATGTCTTTTGAGAGTTTTTAGATGATTTTATTGTCTGTTACTTAGATGACATCTTAATCTATTCTTAGAATACAAATAAACATGAACTTCATGTTTGTTGTGTGTTACAAAAACTAAGAGATATAAGATTCTATACCAAGATAAAAAAGTGTATATTTCATACTACTCAAGTCGACTTTTTAAGATACATCATTTCAAATGATGGACTTATGATGGATCTTAAAAAAGTTCAAGCTATTATAGATTAGAGGATTTCAAAAATGATAAGAGATGTCTAATATTTTTTGGGATTTGCCAACTACTACCGGATCTTCATCAAAGACTTCTCTCAAGTTGTAGTTCTACTTACACATTTGTCTTGTGGAGAAAAACTTTAATGGAATCAAAAAGCGGAAGTAGCATTTGAAACTTTGAAAATAATGTTTGTTTCTACACCAATCTTGTATTGCGTCAATTTTTCTAAGCCATTTTTTGTAGAAACAGATGCATTAGACTTTGTTTTAGGTGCCATATTGTCACAAATGAAAATAGATGATAAACTTTACTCAGTAGCTTTTCATTCCAAAATTTTTTTAGCAATAGAGATCAACTACAAGATCTACGATAAAGAACTTCTTGCAATTATGGATTCATTTCAAGAATGGCACCATTCTGTAGAAGATGCTCCTAGTTTAGTCACCATATATACGATGTAGTGATGTAATATGACTAATAGGTGAAAGAGTATAGAAATTATTATAATGTAGGAGATCTTAGTTCAAAGTATTAGAGCAAATTATCTTAGAAATATAGTTAATAGTTAAAAGGGTAGTAAAACTAAAAGGTACCAATGCTGCCTTTTTAGAAAGGTAACTTCTACTTACTTTATAGGACCATAAACAAGGCAAATCAAAGTAGATTGAAAAAATAAATGTTATAAGCATGTTTACAAGGAAATTAAGAGTAAATTCTAGCAAAATTTACTTAGAAAAACTAGATATTGATACTTAAAGAGGGCCAATTATGAACCAGGGTCGAAATCAGACCCTGAGGCACAAAACTGAGTCTTGACAATGACTTTGGGATTCTTTTGTAGATCAAAGAGTGGAATTTGATAGCAAACTAGATAGGATTTATTTGAGCATTGGTTTTGGATGATTTAGATTTGTTATGACTTTGTAAGAGCTTTACAAAGTCAAGTTTGTTTTTAGATGACTTGGATTTTATAAAATAAAATAGGATTAATATTTTTAGTAATTTCAAGAGTTTTGTAACAGATCTACTAGTGAAATTTTGTGGGTTAATGGTCAAAGTTGTGCTTAATATTTGTTGTGAATCTTAGCTTGTTCTAATGGTTGAATTGAAGGTTATTAAGGTTTAAGTGGATCAAGATCTCAGAAAGTAGAATTTTAGGTCCAGTGAGGGTTTTTAAGATTTCTTGATCTACTAGTTGGATTGAAGTAAAATCTATATGTGAAGATAGTAGACTTGTTTTCCTATATATATATAAGAATTTTGAGATTAATCGAATGATGAAAAGAAGAGATATTGGGTCTGAAAGATTGGCATTAAGATCAATGAAGCTGATCAATTAGTGAGTTAATTTTTGAGGTTATCGTCTACTTAATAATTTCGATCCTTTTCAAATTTTTTTGTACTTTTTTTCAACTTAATTATTAAAAATCATGCAAATTTTGAGTTAAGATCAACAGTTCATTTATTTATAATTGAGGTATAAATTTATTGTATGAATTATTAGGGTTTGATTTAGGATTTAGGATTTAGGATTTAGGATTTGATTTAGGATTTGGTTAGGATTTGATTTAGGATTTAGGATTTGATTAGGATTTGGTTAGGATTTGATTTAGGATTGAAGATTTGGTTAGGATTTGATTTAGAATTTAAGGTTTTATTTGAGTTATTTAGGATTCAAGATTTAGTTAGTTTTTGGCCTAAAGTTTGAATGAAGTCCAATAGGATTTTAACTAGAATTAAATTAAGATTGAATTGAGATGTATTTGAAATATATTTTTGATTATTTTAATATTTCTTTAAGATTTCTTATTATTTCTTTATAATTCCTTTGAAGTTTCTTTGAATTTGATTAAAGCTTATTTAGCATTGTTATGGTCTAATTAGAGTTTAGTTAGTATTCTATTAGAGTTAGGATTTTTTTGTCACAATTTCCATTCTACCTTTTATAGCCAAGTGCCTGGAGCATTTTCAAGCTAGACTTCACGTATTATGACAACGGATCATAAGAACTTAGAATATTTTATGTCAATACGTGTTTTGAATCATCACCAAGCCTGTTGGAGTATGTCTTTATCAAGATTCAAATTCAAGATCACTTATCGATTGAGAAAACAACAAATTTTGTTAGATATACTTTTTAGATGATCTTACCTTGCACTAAAGGAAGAAAATGTTACTTTTGATGGACAACGGATAATTCTCTTGAAGCCAAAGCATCTTCATCTTTGAGCAATGAAATCAACACTAACTATTGATTCAACTTTCATTAAGTAAGTTCAATCAACTATGTCTTCTGATCCTCTTATTTGTGATATTAAGAGAAACTCTTCAAAGTATTATGATATTTCTAAGTTTGAATTGAAGGACAATCTACTATATTTTGAAGGACGCCTATATGTTCTAGAAGGTGAAGCTTAGTTACCTGTTTTTCAAGCTCATCATGACTTTCTAGTAGCAGGACATTTTGGGTACAATATAACTTTGGAACTAATATTCAGGGATTTTTGGTGGCTACAAATGTGAAAGGTAGTCAAAGTTTTTGTTCAATCTTGTGATGTTTGCTCAAGATCAAAAACTCCTCGTGATCAACCTTACGAACTTCTTCAGCCGTTACCTATTCCAGAACAACCATGGTCTTTTGTTTCTATGGATTTCATCACGGATCTTTCAATCTGAGGTTCTTATCACTCTATATTCGTGATAGTAGATCGTTTTACCAAGATGACACATTTTGTATCATGTACAAAATCTATCACAGGTGAAGAAATAACTAAGTTCTTAACAATATCTATCGCTATCATGGATTATCTAAGGATATTATATTAGATATGAGAACTCAGTTTGTATCAAGATTTTAGTTGACTCTTTTCAAGATTCTAAAAGTGGATATAAAACTATCATCGACATTCCACCCTCAAATTGATGGACAAACGGAGTGTGTTAATTAAGTTTTGGAGCAATATTTAAAATGTACCATCAACTACTAATAAGATGATTGGACAACTCTTTTGCCATCAACAAAGCTTGCTTATAATAATATGGTACATTCTTCTATAAAACAAACACCTTTTTTTGCCAATTATGGTTGTAATCCATGACTTGATACTTTTGGCTTTTCAAAAGCTAATAATCTTGTGACAAAAGATTTGGCAAATCATTTGTCTCAGTTACACGATGAAGGTGCACTTAAAAGAAGCTTAAGAACAACAAAAGATCAATGTAGATGTCTATCGAAAGGAACAACTACCATTCTATATGGGTGACAAGGTATAATTACTTCGTGGTAATATCAAGACCACTCATCCTTGTGACAAGTTGGACTATCAAAGACTTGGATCATTTTTTATTTATGCACAAATCAATCTAGTTGCATATCGTTCATACTTATCATAGTCAATGAAAATCAATTCAGTTGCATATTATTTATACTTATCGTAACCAATGAAAATCCATCCAGTATTTCACATGTCTCTTCTTGAACCATACAAGACAATAGATATGCCAAAAAGAAGACAAGCTCCACCTCCTCCTATTGTCACGGCCATAATCATGTAAGCTAATAATTACATATATAAATAGGTAGAAGTAAGTAAAAGTAGGTAAAAGTAAGTTAATTCTATAATATTTAATATAGAAGCTTCTTAGAAGCTCCTTAGACGCTGCTTTGACTTCATAGGTGTCTTTAATTGACTTTTTGGATTAGAAACGTTGTCAACAAGTTGGCCATGTGCCACACATGTTGTTAGCTTGAAGATCAAGCTAACTATGTGGCCCATACGTAGAAAAACTTACCTTGTAAGTCAAGGCACGTGTCCTACAAAGTCAACACATATTGGAGGTCCTATAGAACGTCGCCACGTAGCTTCTAGTTAGATAGTATATATAGAGACAAGAGTGAAGGCTTCTTCACTCTTGTCAACTCCTTTCTTGCTTCTAGTCTAGTTTCAAGGGTCTCTAGTTTTCTTGTCTTTTGGCAATAGCCATTCCAGTTTCTCTTTCAATATATATACTTGTTTATATATATTTTTTTACCTCTCTTTGAATGAAGGCTCACTTGTCTGAATTGTTTTTTCATCGAGTTCTTGTCCTTGACAGATTGACAAGAGTACACCTACAATATCAGAGCTTTGTCTAATCTTGATTAAGAGTGGATTACCCCTTTTTCTTGATAAGATATAAGCGTATTAGAAGTTGCGGATTACCCTCTTCTAAACTGATATTGTCTTTAGTATTTTCTTTGTCCGCAAGTCCTCTCTTCTATTTGTCTTGAGCGATATTAGACATCTTCTCTCTTCTAAGTGTTATCATGGCAGAACTTCTTAAAATGAAGAGTACAATGGCACAAATACAAGAGCAATTGAGGGAGTTAATGCTTACAATGCATCAACTCAATTTACCACCACAAGGAGCAACAAGATTAGCAGGAAGTGAAGATATAGAAATGGTTGGAGCTGCTTCAACATCTGCACCAAACCATGTCCTTTCTCCTATCGTGGAACGCCCTTCAAATGTTAGAGAACCAAGATTTGCCCTACCCGAGAAGTTTGATGGCACCAGATCCAAGTTTCGAGGATTTATCAATCAAGTGCAACTTGTGATTGAACTTCAACCCCAAAGCTATCCAACTCCAAGATCACAAGTTAGATTCATTGGTACGCTTCTTTCAAGTTCAGCACTCTCGTGGTTTTCATCTTTTCTTGAAGGACGAGATCCAATATTGGATAATGTAGAGGCTTTTTTGGTCGAGTTTCGATCCATGTATGGAGAATATGATGTAATTCATGTTGCAACCAATAAGATCCGTATTTTACGACAAGGCAATCGATCAGTAATGTTATATGCTTCACAATTTTGACAACTTGCAACTGATATCAAGTGGGATGATGCTGCACTTATTAGCCAATTTCTCTACGGATTATAATATGAGGTAAAAAAAATTAATGCTCAACTTACCTGATCCTCAAACATTGAGTCAACCAATTGACTTTGCTGTGAAGTGCGACAATCGCCTTTTTGAATTTCGATCTGAGAACCATACAAGTGGACCTCAACGTTACTATAATTCAATGGCAACACCAATATCTCTTCAATACATACATTCGGAAGTAGAGGATATGGAAATTGATATAGTACGTTTCAAACCTCTTACTGAGCAAGAAAAGACTCGTCGTTGTCAAGAAGGATTATGTTTATATTGTGGAGAACCAAAGCACACTGCTCAACATTGTCCAAAGAAATGACGCAATCATAAGATGAGGAGTATGGCTGTGAAAGAAGATAATATGTCGGAAAACGAGTTTGTCCAGCTACAATAGGGACCGTTGTCGTATTACGTGCTTTCCTACTCGAGAACGCGCCGGGCGTCTGGCTGTAGAAGGTAGTATGGAGATTCGCCGATAGTCAAGCAGTCTATCAATTTTGACTGTCGGAATATAAACGACTGCAACAATGTACCGTAATTCTATACGGATGCTCTTCGACTGCTTGTCGAAGTCCTTTTTGCCCCAGCCGGTAGGTCTCTAGACGTTACAGAGAACCCCGAACAACCCAAACTGTTAATCTTCAATACCGCTTTGTACTTACGATCTTGTATCCACTGACTGTCTTGTTAGATTAACCCAATAAATTTCATTCACTCCCCATACTCAATCCTATAGACACCCTTTTAATCCTTCAATCACAGACGTGACTCGATTTCACAAAACAGTCAAGAGTATTCAAACCCACTTCATTTAAAAATCCCGATTCACCATTACAATACTGACTTCAGCAACGATTGCCTCAGTCTTCCCAAAATTCTACGAAGAAGAAAAATCCAAATTCTATGTCTTTCCTTCACCGACTCGAAGCATGAAGCTCCCCTCTCTAATCCCCTTGATCTTCAAAAAACCTCCAATGAAAACCGAACTAGTAACCTTGCAAAAGCTTTCTGCCCGCTCCCCCGATTCCCCTTCAAACTTATTCTCCCCCTAACCTTATCCTCTTGAATTCCTTCAATCTTCCGTCTTGGATCCGAAATTGGCTCCCGCTGTCGTATTACGTGCTTTCCTGCTCGAGAATGCGCCGGGCGACTGGCTGTAGAAGGTAGTATGGAGATTCACCGATAGTCAAGCAATCTATCAGTTTTTGACTGCTGGAATATAAACGACTGCAACAATGTACCGTAAATCTATACGGGTGCTCTTCAACTGCTTGTCGAAGTCCTTTTTGCCCCAGCCGGTAGGTCTCTAGACGTTACAGAGAACCCCGTACAACCCAAACTGTTAACCTTCAATACTGCTTTGTACTTACGATCTTGTATCCACTGACTGTCTTGTTAGATTAACCCAATAAATTTCATTCACTCCGCATACTCAATCCTATAGACACCCTTTTAATCCTTCAATCATAGACGTAACTCGATTTCACAAAACAGTCAAGAGTATTCAAACCCACTTCATTTAAAAATCCCGATTCACCATTACAACACTGACTTCAGCAGCGATTGCCTCAGTCTTCCCCAAAACTCTACGAAGAAGAAAAATCCAAATTCTATGTTTTTCCTTCCCCGACCCAAAGCATAAAGCTCCTCTCTCTAATTCTTCTGATCTTCCAAAAACCTCCAATGAAAAACCGAACTGGTAACCTTGCAAAAGCTTGAAAACTCGCTCCCCCCCCGATTCCCCTCAAAAAAAAAACCACCCCCAAAACTATATCCCACCTAACCTTATCTTCTGAATTTCTTCAATCTTCCGTCTTAGATTCAGAATTGGCTCCCACCTCAAGCTTGAATCCGAAATTGGCTCTCGCCGTCAAGCTTTCTCCTCCGTTTTTGCCTTTAAGAAATCCATTTACCGAAAACAACGTTCCCTGAGACGGCACAGAGAACAGGACAGTCTGAAACAGAATCGAACCCCGTAATCGGGACCACATTGAGTCGCCCGACCAATTCAGGTCCTATATTGGGAAAGATGCCCGTAGTAACCTGGATGTTCCCGTAATTGGGTCAAATTGGTCCTCGCGTCAGATTGGCTAAGACCCGTAATAAGATCTGGATTTCCTGTAATTAGACTGCACTGGGTTGACCGGCCAATTCAGGTCTCATATTGGATAAGAGGACCCGGATTGGATTATCGAAATTGGATCCAATTGGCTCCTCGAATCCATCTTGTGAATTGGTCCTTCTCTTCATGCTGACTCCCGTTATTGGGATCGAATGGAGCATTTCAGTATGCCCCGGCTGACTGTAACGGAGTGACTGAACTTGACCACTCAGTATTTGTACTGGAGTTGGTCGATGCTCCCAATATTCAAGGTAACTGAATATTAATAAAATTCTCCTTTCTTTTTATTTTCATTGTATAATCGTGTTACAACACGACATCCACCCCCTCTGAACCTGTGCATCCTCCGGTATGCACCAATTTACCCAATTGCTGTTTGATTCAGAATATATGCCCTACGTCTTTGTCCAGTTCGTCGTCGTCACCTTCATTATCCATATCACTTTCACCTTCTTGCTGCGAAATCTCTGTACCTTCATTAAGGTCTTCCATATTCATCTCCGCGTGTCTTCGTTTAAATATTTTTACTCGCTTCCCTGCAATTGGTATTTTCAATTTTGTACCATCTAACTCCCGTAATGAGTAAGTCGCATTATCATGAACAGTTGTTACAACATATGGTCCAAACCAACGTTTTGAAAATTTCCGCAAAGTACTATGTTGATTATCCAGACTATTGTCATAAACAAGTACCCAGTCACCTTCCTCGATTGCTTTTGGTCTCAATCGATGTTGCTTATCGAATCGCGCCTTGTTTTGTAACCTTGCTCTTTTAAACCTTTCCAATGCTATCTGGACATCTTCCGTTCTTTGCTCCAATTGTCGAATCCTAATAGCCAAAAGTTCTTCTCTTGTCAATCCATCTTCCCATGGTAGCATACTCCAAGTAAGTACCTTTTCTTCAATCAACATAATTGGTTTTTGACCTGTCATAAGTTCTACAGGCATATATCCTGTCACCGAACTATGTGTTGTTCGATCAGCCCATAATGCAAATGACAAAAGCCGTGGCCACTCTTTAACCTTCCCATTACAAGCTTTAACCAATGCTTTCACAATCGGCGGGTGACCGCGTTCGCTTTTTGTATTCCCTTCCGGATTATAAGCAGTAGTCAGTGATAGTTTAACTCTACATCTTTCAAAGAACTTACGAGCTTCTTGTGCATTTAATTCTCCACGATCTGCAGTGATTTTTCCTACGCACCCGTAACGGCAAATGACATCTTCAAGCAAAAACCTACAAATCCCCTCTATAGATTTTGTCCTCAATGCTCTTCCTTCTACTTAATTTGATAAATCTTCACGAGCTAAAACCAAATATCTCATCTGCCATAACCCAACCGACATAATAACCAAATCAACAACCCATTTAAAATGAATAGTCAGAGGATACGTAGGATAAAGACCATCTCGATGTCGGATATTAGAATATGATTGACAGATTTCACATGACTCTACAAATGAGAGCACATCTCGATACATATTTTTCCACCAATATCATTCCTTGAGTTTAGCAAAAGTAGCCTAGATTCCTCTATGCCCTGCCCATAAACTATCATGAAACTCCTTTAATAATTTTAGTTTTTCTTCCCTTTTGCCTATCACTCATTGTGGCATCCCAATTCCTTTCTTCGGTCTCTTCCATAAGAATCCATCTCGAAGTAAAAATCCATATGCTTTTTTTCTTATTTGTTTGAATTTTTCTGTAGACCAATTCTCCTGCTTAGACAAGGTATTCAAATAATGACCAATATCCAATAATTCTCCTTCATAAGCTTCTTCAAGAAATAGCTTGTCTTCTCTGTTGAGATTTGATATTGAATAGAATTTCAATCTGACATCATCAATGTCTTCAACCATTTCGTCCTCCCTCTCGTATCTTGCTCGAGATAGCATGTCTGCTACTAAATTGTCCTTTCCAGTGATATGCTTAAATTCTGGATTTTGTGACTTAATATAAGCAATCCATCTCAACATTGCAATATCTGGCGTTGAACAGTTAATAATCATTCCAAGCAATGGCAAGTAATCTGTTTCAATTACTACTACTGCCCCAATCAAATAGTCTTTTTCAGCTTTCATAGCCGAAACGACTCCCCAAAGTTCTCTTTTGACTTGCGAATATGCACGCTGACGAATACTTAAAACTTTAGCCCCAAATCGAACTGCAAATCTACTCCCATTTGAATCATCTTGACCCACAGCCCATCCAACGGCAAATGGACTAGCGTCTACAGTAAGAATCACTGGTCTATTGCACTTATAATCAACCTTCCTCAATATTGGAGGTGACATCAATAATTTCTTCAATCTTTGCATTGCCTGAATATGCCTTTCTTCCCATTTAAATCGGTAATCCTTGCGTAACAGTTCATATAATGGTTCCGCTATGTGAGCAAAATGAGGGATCCAGATTCGATAAAATATACATGCACTCAAAAACCTGCGAACCTCTGTTAAAGAATCACAATCCTCTTTCATCCTTCCAATTGCATCAACTTTAGTCGGATCTGGTTTTCTTCCGTAAGATCCACATAAATGTCCAACAATTACAACCTCTTGTACTCCAAATATGGACTTCATACCCGATAATGTAAGATGAACTTCTCCAAGCCAAGTTAAAATCTTTTCACAATCTTGTATATGATCAACAACATATCTGCGACACCCCCTCGTATCTAAAGTTTCATCCTTGTCTCCTTCTCTGCACCCTTTTATAGGAACATCATCTAGAAAAGGCATAGTCTTTTCCGAAATAAAATCTCTCAATACCTTATTCATCCCATTCATCATATGCGCAACTGAGTTGGTCGCGCCTTGAGGAAGAGTGCACATTCTAACCAATCCAAGCGGTGTCCTCATCGTTGTCATATCTCTACTTCCTTCGGCAAGTTGAAATTGATCATAACCTGAATACAAATCACCCATTGAATAGATCGCCCTTCCAACAAACGCCTCAGCAAATCCATCTACAATAGGTCCAATTCCTGCATTCCTGACAGTTACAGCATTCACCGGCTATATATCTTGAATAAACCGTAGTGACCCATTCTTCTTAGGTACCGTAAACCATCGACTAGAATACGACGCAAATGAAGGTTCTAATATTTTCATCTTTATCTTTTCTTTCAATAGTTCCACTAATTTAGGTAAATGTGCCCTCGGTACTGGAATCGGTCTTAGATTCCAAGGTACATGCGATACAGTGAAGATAACCATAGGTGTTATAATATTTGGATCCACACACCCAATTTCATGAGATTCGAAGGCAAACGATCTACCTTGTTTAGTCAACATCTTTTTGAAGAAAGTAATTTCCTCCGGCAATAAAGAACCATCAGAACCAATCTTCAATTCTTCAAAAGTCTCTTTAGTAAACTGATGTCCAATACTCATTGGATCTCTTAAACTTGCTTCTTTTGATGCTTCTCCCATTTGTTCTTTAGAATCCTCTGGTAATGGTCCGGCAACAGGCTTTACCTTCTTATCTGCCGTTTTATATCTCGTCTCTACTGTGACTTCTGGTGCTTGAAAAGATTCAAGCATGGTATAAACCTCTTTCGAATGAATCTCAAAAATCTTATCATTATCCCCTAACCCAATAGATGTAATCAATTCCAATGAATCTTCCAGTCCATTTTCTTCATAAACACCCAAAATCCTCTCATCATCTTGCAATGTACCTAACTTGCGTAATTGTCCTTCAATATTATATAATCTTTTTCTTTCTTTCCTTTTAAAATCATCAACTTTCTTATACATAATATTTCCATTCTCCAATGTACCAATAAAACTCGCATCAAAGGCACCTTCATCTCACGAGAGTACCTCCTCTTTTGTACCTCCATAATCTCGCTTTACAGTGGTACCTCCCCAAAATCCTTAAATCCTTCAACAATCTTTGGCAATGGTTTCTCCTTCAACCTATCTCGATTCCGTTCATGGTTAGGAGGTACTGTTAGAAATTGTACAGCTTTCCTCCCATCTTCGCTCCGTACCCTTGCATAAGCAGAACCATCGTCAAGTACCTTTGTTTCCATCCGTGTTGCCGTGATATAAGGTTGTCCTAAAATCAATGGATAAGACGTTGTATCTTGAACGAAGAAATGTTGCTCCGTCGCAACATCCCTAATCCGAATTTTGACATCTGGACAAGCTCCATATAATTCGCCTCGTGTGTTATTAGCTGCTCGTATTGCCCATTCTTGTTCCATATCAATTGGCCATTTTTGCTTCTTATAAAGATCTTTAGACATGAAATTTATTTCAGAACCATGGTCGACCAAAGCAACTATTGGTTCTTCTATATCTCCTACCTTCACCAATACCTCAGTAGTTGCCCTTGCCCAATGCTTTCGAGTATAATGGCTCAAAGTTTCCATTTCCTTGTCATTAGAATCTTCGAAACGTACTCGCTGATTATACCCATTCTTTTCATTTGTTGGTTGCTTGTAACCAATATCAACCTCTTCTTCATCTCTACATATTCTTGCATCAATAGCATGACTCATTCCAGTTTCGCTCATTAATTGCCTCTTTCGCTTAATGCTGTCAATGATAACATCATGAAACTCCTTCTTTGCAATTCTCAAGACTTCTTTTAATGTGAATTCCACCTTAGCATTTAATATACGTTCTTCCAACACCCCTTTCAAATTTGTTGCCGCTTCAATGTCAGAAAGTAGCTTATAAGCAATTGATTTGCCCTTATCTTTTGTCTCCGTTGTTTTTTCTCCCAATGATGCTGAGGTATCCTTTACAAGCAATTCTTGTGAAGCTGCCTCCCGAGCCTTGTCTCCTCGAGTTTATTTCTTAAAAGAATTTCCTTCTCTAGTATCATCAAAATTTCCTCGTCTTTTTTCTTCCATCAAAGCTTCATGTTGGCTCTTAGCAATATATGCATGAACTGAAAGAGACTCAACGGGATCCTCCCAACCTGTTCTTCCTCGTATTGTAGCTGCAGTTCTCAATAACGCTTCTCGAGGTAATTTCCCTTCTTGCATTGTAGAAACGGCAGAAGCCCAAAACTCACTAGTTTCCGTACTTCCACCAATTTCATCATCTACTCTAGCACCATAACTTGCACTTTCTCGTGCTACTGTTTCATGCCCTTTTAAGTAATCTTGAACCAATGCTCTCATTCCTCCCTTGCCAAAATTGGTTTGAAGAAGATCCTCCCTATCTTTCAATGCTATCTTCCCATCTTTCCAGCAAATAATTCCCTGCCGTATCATATTATTAAATTCATTGCAATCTTTTCTAGTGTGTGAAGCATCATCACACCAAATGCATCTTTGTACATATCCTTGTTTTGAAACATTCTTCGAATTGTTTATAGAAGTATTCTCTTCAAGTCTTGCCAATTTGATTTGAAGATCTCGCATTCCTCGTATAATTTCTTCCATACCCATATCTGCTTTCTTTGACAAGGATGTCGAAGGTTGAACTGTAGGCATTGTCGGTAGTGTAGTACGTACTGGAGCTTTGGGTACTTGTACTGGTTTCGGAATATTACTTCTATCCTTCCTCCTTTCTTTTTTTGTAAGCAACCCCACCGCATCTTCAATGTTCTTCCACTTCGTTGTCAATCCTTCATCTTCTTCTTTGTCTTCAAGAAGGGGTTCTAATTTCTCTTGCAATTCTCCATCAACAGCTTGAAGAAATAGATCAACTTTGTTCGGCTCCAATGTCAATTTTTCTACCTTTGATAATTGAGAGTACTGCCTCTCAAATTCCCTTAGTAGCTCTGTTGCTTGCAAATTCTTATTGGGCCGTTCAATCCATCCCAGAAACAGCTTCTTAGTAATGCAATCAGCATCTTCCAAGAAATATTTGTCTTTCAATGCATGTGAAAAATCCTCCCATGAATTCCCACAACGATCCGTAATCGATGTAATGTAGTCCCTTATCTCCAGTATCGTGGCAAGTCCAAATAGTGCAACCATTTTCTTCTCAGAAACCTGATTTAATTCCATTTCACGAACATAACATCTTAAATACCTTGAAATATTCCTCCTATCAAATTGATCAATTTTATTGACCACTGCTTGCAATGCTTTGGTTGCCAAAGCTTCTTTTCGATCATTGCTTTGCTGTTGCTGCATTGACAATGAGAAGGCTTGAAACAAACTAGCAATAGACGGATCCATGTGCATACCTTGTCCTTTAGAAGACTCCCCACCAGAAACTTCTCCCAAAAATCCTTCAAAATTTTTATTTTCGTTTTCTATAAAAATAAAGATAAAATCAACCAAAATCCAATACCTTCTACCTCAAGCTTTCACGTCGGGTTCACCACTTATGTCGTATTACGTGCTTTCCTGCTCGAGAACGCACCGGGCGTCTG
The DNA here is from genome assembly GCF_059467195.1 of Physcomitrium patens. NCBI lineage: Eukaryota > Viridiplantae > Streptophyta > Bryopsida > Funariales > Funariaceae > Physcomitrium > Physcomitrium patens. The sequence continues at coordinate 8,996,794 of NC_143427.1, read as the reverse complement.
GCTGTAGAAGGTAGTATGGAGATTCGCCGATAGTCAAGCAGTCTATCAGTTTTTGACTGCTGGAATATAAACGACTGCAACAATGTACCGTAAATCTATACGGGTGCTCTTCGACTGCTTGTCGAAGTCCTTTTTGCCCCAGCCGGTAGGTCTCTAGACGTTACAGAGAACCCCGTACAACCCAAACTATTAACCTTCAATACTGCTTTGTACTTACGATCTTGTATCCACTGACTGTCTTGTTAGATTAATCCAATAAATTTCATTCACTCCGCATACTCAATCCTATAGACACCCTTTTAATCCTTCAATCACAGACGTAACTCGATTTCACAAAATAGTCAAGAGTATTCAAACCCACTTCATTTAAAAATCCCGATTCACCATTACAACACTGACTTCAGTAGCGATTGCGCAGTCTTCCCCAAAACTCTATGAAGAAGAAAAATCCAAATTCTATGTCTTTCCTTCACCGACCCGAAGCATGAAGCTCCCCTCTCTAATCCCCTTGATCTTCAAAAAACCTCCAATGAAAAACCGAACTGATAACCTTGCAAAAGCTTGAAAATTCGCTCCCCCCCTGATTCCCCTCAAAAAAAAACCACCCCCAAAACTATATCCCACCTAACCTTATCCTCTGAATTTCTTCAATCTTCCGTCTTAGATCCAGAATTGGCTCCCACCTCAAGCTTGGATCCGAAATTGGCTCTCGCCGTCAAGCTTTCTCCTCCGTTTTTACCTTTAAGAAATCCATTTACCAAAAACAACGTTCCTTGAAAGGGCAAAGAAAACAGGACAGCCTGAAACAAAATCGAAACCCCGTACTCGAGTCCACATTGAATCGCCCGACCAATTCAGGTCCCATATTGGATAAGAGTCCAGTAGTAACCTGGCTGTTCCCGTAATTAGATCAAATTGGTCCTCGCGTCAGATTAGCTAAGATCCGTAGTAAGACCTGGATTTCCCGTAATTAGACTGTACTAGGTTGACCGGCCAATTTAGGTCTCATATTGGATAAGAGGACCCGGATTGGATTATCGAAATTGAATCCAATTGGCTCTTCGAACCTGTCGTGTGAATTGGTCCTTCTCTTCCTGCTGACTCCCGTTATTGGGATCGAATGGAGCATTTCAGTATGCCTCGGCTGACTGTAACGGAGTGACTGAACCTGACCACTGAGTATTTGCACTGGAGTTGGTCGATGCTCCCAATATTCGAGGTAACTGAATATTAATAAAATTCCCCTTTCTTTTTATTTTCACTGTATAATCGTGTTACAATATGACACCGCCGTCAGAGCTTAGATCCAAAATTGGCTCTCGCCGTCAAGATTGGATCCAAAATTGGCTCTCGTCGTCAGAGCTTTCTCCTCCATTTTTACCTTTAAGAAATCCATTTACCAAAAACAACGTTCCTTGAAACGGCAAAGAGAACAGGACAGCCTGAAACAAAATCGAAACCCCATACTCGAGTCCACATTGAATCGCCCGACCAATTCAGGTCCCATATTGGATAAGAGTCCAGTAGTAACCTGACTGATCCCGTAATTAGATCAAATTGGTCCTCGCGTCAGATTAGCTAAGATCCGTAGTAAGACCTGGATTTCCCGTAATTAGACTGCATTGGGTTGACCAGTCAATTCAAGTCTCATATTGGATAAGAGGATCCGGATTGGATTCTCGAAATTGGATCCAATTGGCTCTTCGAACCTGTCGTGTGAATTGGTCCTTCTCTTCGTGTTGACTCCCGTTATTGGAATCGAATGGAGCATTTCAGTATGCCACGGCTGACTGTAACGGAGTAACTAAACCTGACCACTCAGTATTTGCACTGGAGTTGGTCGATGCTCTCAATATTCGAGGTAACTGAATATTAATAAAATTCTCTTTTCTTTTTATTTTCATTGTATAATCGTGTTACAACACGACATCCACCCCTTCTGAACTTGTGCATCCTCCGATATGCACTAATTTATTCAATTGCTGTTTGATTCAGAATATATCCTCTATGTCTTTGTCCAGTTCGTCTTTGTCACCTTCATTATCCAAATCACTTTCATCTTCTTGTTGCGGAATCTCTATACCTTCATTAAGGTCTTCCATATTCATCTCTGCGTGTCTTCGTTTAAATATTTTTACTCGCTTCCCTGCAATTGGTATTTTCAATTTTGTACCATCTAACTCCTGTAATGAGTAAGTCAAATTATCATGAACAGTTGTTACCACATATGGTCCAAACCAACGTTTTGAAAATTTCCGCAAAGTACTATGTTGATTATCCAGACTATTGTCATAAACAAGTATCCAGTCACCTTCCTCGATTGCTTTTGGTCTCAATCGATGTTGCTTATCGAATCGCGCCTTATTTTGTAACCTTGCTCTTTTAAACCTTCCCAATGCTATCTGGACATCTTCCGTTCTTTGCTCCAATTGTCGAATCCTAATAGCCAGAAGTTCTTCTCTTGTCAATCCATCTTCCCATGGTAGCATACTCCAAGTAAATACCCTTTCTTCGATCGGCATAATTGGTTTTTGACCTGTCATAAGTTCTACTGGCATATATCCTGTCACTGAACTATGTGTAGTTCGATCAGCCCATAATGCAAATGACAATAGCTGTGGCCACTCTTTAACTTTCCCATTACAAGCTTTAACCAATGCTTTCACAATCGGCGGGTGACCGCGTTCGCTTTTTGCATTCCCTTCCGGATTATAAGCAGTAGTCAGTGATAGTTTAACTCTACATCTTTCAAAGAACTTACGAGCTTCTTGTGCATTTAATTCTCCACGATCTGTAGTGATTTTTCCTACGCATCCGTAACGGCAAATGACATCTTCAAGCAAAAACCAACAAATTTCCTCTGTAGATTCCTTTCTTCGGTCTCTTCCATAAGAATCCATCTCGAAGTAAAAATCCATATGCTTTTTTTCTTATTTGTTTGAATTTTTCTGTAGACCAATTCTCCTGCTTAGACAAGGTATTCAAATAATGACCAATATCCAATAATTCTCCTTCATAAGCTTCTTCAAGAAATAGCTTGTCTTCTCTGTTGAGATTTGATATTGAATAGAATTTCAATCTGACATCATCAATGTCTTCAACCATTTCGTCCTCCCTCTCGTATCTTGCTCGAGATAGCATGTCTGCTACTAAATTGTCCTTTCCAGTGATATGCTTAAATTCTGGATTTTGTGACTTAATATAAGCAATCCATCTCAACATTGCAATATCTGGCGTTGAACAGTTAATAATCATTCCAAGCAATGGCAAGTAATCTGTTTCAATTACTACTACTGCCCCAATCAAATAGTCTTTTTCAGCTTTCATAGCCGAAACGACTCCCCAAAGTTCTCTTTTGACTTGCGAATATGCACGCTGACGAATACTTAAAACTTTAGCCCCAAATCGAACTGCAAATCTACTCCCATTTGAATCATCTTGACCCACAGCCCATCCAACGGCAAATGGACTAGCGTCTACAGTAAGAATCACTGGTCTATTGCACTTATAATCAACCTTCCTCAATATTGGAGGTGACATCAATAATTTCTTCAATCTTTGCATTGCCTGAATATGCCTTTCTTCCCATTTAAATCGGTAATCCTTGCGTAACAGTTCATATAATGGTTCCGCTATGTGAGCAAAATGAGGGATCCAGATTCGATAAAATATACATGCACTCAAAAACCTGCGAACCTCTGTTAAAGAATCACAATCCTCTTTCATCCTTCCAATTGCATCAACTTTAGTCGGATCTGGTTTTCTTCCGTAAGATCCACATAAATGTCCAACAATTACAACCTCTTGTACTCCAAATATGGACTTCATACCCGATAATGTAAGATGAACTTCTCCAAGCCAAGTTAAAATCTTTTCACAATCTTGTATATGATCAACAACATATCTGCGACACCCCCTCGTATCTAAAGTTTCATCCTTGTCTCCTTCTCTGCACCCTTTTATAGGAACATCATCTAGAAAAGGCATAGTCTTTTCCGAAATAAAATCTCTCAATACCTTATTCATCCCATTCATCATATGCGCAACTGAGTTGGTCGCGCCTTGAGGAAGAGTGCACATTCTAACCAATCCAAGCGGTGTCCTCATCGTTGTCATATCTCTACTTCCTTCGGCAAGTTGAAATTGATCATAACCTGAATACAAATCACCCATTGAATAGATCGCCCTTCCAACAAACGCCTCAGCAAATCCATCTACAATAGGTCCAATTCCTGCATTCCTGACAGTTACAGCATTCACCGGCTATATATCTTGAATAAACCGTAGTGACCCATTCTTCTTAGGTACCGTAAACCATCGACTAGAATACGACGCAAATGAAGGTTCTAATATTTTCATCTTTATCTTTTCTTTCAATAGTTCCACTAATTTAGGTAAATGTGCCCTCGGTACTGGAATCGGTCTTAGATTCCAAGGTACATGCGATACAGTGAAGATAACCATAGGTGTTATAATATTTGGATCCACACACCCAATTTCATGAGATTCGAAGGCAAACGATCTACCTTGTTTAGTCAACATCTTTTTGAAGAAAGTAATTTCCTCCGGCAATAAAGAACCATCAGAACCAATCTTCAATTCTTCAAAAGTCTCTTTAGTAAACTGATGTCCAATACTCATTGGATCTCTTAAACTTGCTTCTTTTGATGCTTCTCCCATTTGTTCTTTAGAATCCTCTGGTAATGGTCCGGCAACAGGCTTTACCTTCTTATCTGCCGTTTTATATCTCGTCTCTACTGTGACTTCTGGTGCTTGAAAAGATTCAAGCATGGTATAAACCTCTTTCGAATGAATCTCAAAAATCTTATCATTATCCCCTAACCCAATAGATGTAATCAATTCCAATGAATCTTCCAGTCCATTTTCTTCATAAACACCCAAAATCCTCTCATCATCTTGCAATGTACCTAACTTGCGTAATTGTCCTTCAATATTATATAATCTTTTTCTTTCTTTCCTTTTAAAATCATCAACTTTCTTATACATAATATTTCCATTCTCCAATGTACCAATAAAACTCGCATCAAAGGCACCTTCATCTCACGAGAGTACCTCCTCTTTTGTACCTCCATAATCTCGCTTTACAGTGGTACCTCCCCAAAATCCTTAAATCCTTCAACAATCTTTGGCAATGGTTTCTCCTTCAACCTATCTCGATTCCGTTCATGGTTAGGAGGTACTGTTAGAAATTGTACAGCTTTCCTCCCATCTTCGCTCCGTACCCTTGCATAAGCAGAACCATCGTCAAGTACCTTTGTTTCCATCCGTGTTGCCGTGATATAAGGTTGTCCTAAAATCAATGGATAAGACGTTGTATCTTGAACGAAGAAATGTTGCTCCGTCGCAACATCCCTAATCCGAATTTTGACATCTGGACAAGCTCCATATAATTCGCCTCGTGTGTTATTAGCTGCTCGTATTGCCCATTCTTGTTCCATATCAATTGGCCATTTTTGCTTCTTATAAAGATCTTTAGACATGAAATTTATTTCAGAACCATGGTCGACCAAAGCAACTATTGGTTCTTCTATATCTCCTACCTTCACCAATACCTCAGTAGTTGCCCTTGCCCAATGCTTTCGAGTATAATGGCTCAAAGTTTCCATTTCCTTGTCATTAGAATCTTCGAAACGTACTCGCTGATTATACCCATTCTTTTCATTTGTTGGTTGCTTGTAACCAATATCAACCTCTTCTTCATCTCTACATATTCTTGCATCAATAGCATGACTCATTCCAGTTTCGCTCATTAATTGCCTCTTTCGCTTAATGCTGTCAATGATAACATCATGAAACTCCTTCTTTGCAATTCTCAAGACTTCTTTTAATGTGAATTCCACCTTAGCATTTAATATACGTTCTTCCAACACCCCTTTCAAATTTGTTGCCGCTTCAATGTCAGAAAGTAGCTTATAAGCAATTGATTTGCCCTTATCTTTTGTCTCCGTTGTTTTTTCTCCCAATGATGCTGAGGTATCCTTTACAAGCAATTCTTGTGAAGCTGCCTCCCGAGCCTTGTCTCCTCGAGTTTATTTCTTAAAAGAATTTCCTTCTCTAGTATCATCAAAATTTCCTCGTCTTTTTTCTTCCATCAAAGCTTCATGTTGGCTCTTAGCAATATATGCATGAACTGAAAGAGACTCAACGGGATCCTCCCAACCTGTTCTTCCTCGTATTGTAGCTGCAGTTCTCAATAACGCTTCTCGAGGTAATTTCCCTTCTTGCATTGTAGAAACGGCAGAAGCCCAAAACTCACTAGTTTCCGTACTTCCACCAATTTCATCATCTACTCTAGCACCATAACTTGCACTTTCTCGTGCTACTGTTTCATGCCCTTTTAAGTAATCTTGAACCAATGCTCTCATTCCTCCCTTGCCAAAATTGGTTTGAAGAAGATCCTCCCTATCTTTCAATGCTATCTTCCCATCTTTCCAGCAAATAATTCCCTGCCGTATCATATTATTAAATTCATTGCAATCTTTTCTAGTGTGTGAAGCATCATCACACCAAATGCATCTTTGTACATATCCTTGTTTTGAAACATTCTTCGAATTGTTTATAGAAGTATTCTCTTCAAGTCTTGCCAATTTGATTTGAAGATCTCGCATTCCTCGTATAATTTCTTCCATACCCATATCTGCTTTCTTTGACAAGGATGTCGAAGGTTGAACTGTAGGCATTGTCGGTAGTGTAGTACGTACTGGAGCTTTGGGTACTTGTACTGGTTTCGGAATATTACTTCTATCCTTCCTCCTTTCTTTTTTTGTAAGCAACCCCACCGCATCTTCAATGTTCTTCCACTTCGTTGTCAATCCTTCATCTTCTTCTTTGTCTTCAAGAAGGGGTTCTAATTTCTCTTGCAATTCTCCATCAACAGCTTGAAGAAATAGATCAACTTTGTTCGGCTCCAATGTCAATTTTTCTACCTTTGATAATTGAGAGTACTGCCTCTCAAATTCCCTTAGTAGCTCTGTTGCTTGCAAATTCTTATTGGGCCGTTCAATCCATCCCAGAAACAGCTTCTTAGTAATGCAATCAGCATCTTCCAAGAAATATTTGTCTTTCAATGCATGTGAAAAATCCTCCCATGAATTCCCACAACGATCCGTAATCGATGTAATGTAGTCCCTTATCTCCAGTATCGTGGCAAGTCCAAATAGTGCAACCATTTTCTTCTCAGAAACCTGATTTAATTCCATTTCACGAACATAACATCTTAAATACCTTGAAATATTCCTCCTATCAAATTGATCAATTTTATTGACCACTGCTTGCAATGCTTTGGTTGCCAAAGCTTCTTTTCGATCATTGCTTTGCTGTTGCTGCATTGACAATGAGAAGGCTTGAAACAAACTAGCAATAGACGGATCCATGTGCATACCTTGTCCTTTAGAAGACTCCCCACCAGAAACTTCTCCCAAAAATCCTTCAAATTTTTTATTTTCGTTTTCTATAAAAATAAAGATAAAATCAACCAAAATTTAATACCTTCTACCTCAAGCTTTCACGTTGGGTTCACCACTTATGTCGTATTATGTACTTTCCTGCTCGAGAACGTGCCGGGCGTCTGGCTGTAGAAGGTAGTATGGAGATTCACCGATAGTCAAGCAGTCTATCAGTTTTGACTGCCGGAATATAAACGACTGCAACAATGTACCGTAAATCTATACGGATGCTCTTCGACTGCTTGTCGAAGTCCTTTTTGTCCCAGCCCGTAGGTCTCTAGACGTTACAGAGAACCCCAAACAACCCAAACTGTTAACCTTCAATACTGCTTTGTACTTACGATCTTGTATCCACTGACTGTCTTGTTAGATTAATCCAATAAATTTCATTCATTCCGCATACTCAATCCTATAGACATCCTTTTAATCTTTCAATCACAGACGTGACTCGATTTCACAAAACAGTCAAGAGTATTCAAACCCACTTCATTAAAAATCTCGATTCACCATTACAATACTGACTTCAGCAACGATTGCCTCAGTCTTCCCAAAACTCTACGAAGAAGAAAAACCCAAATTCTATGTCTTTCCTTCACCGACCCAAAGCATGAAGCTCCCCTCTCTAATCCCCTTGATCTTCAAAAAACCTCCAATGAAAACCGAACTAATAACCTTGCAAAAGCTTTCTTCCCGCTCCCCCGATTCCCCTTCAAATTTATTCTCCCTCTAACCTTATCCTCTTGAATTCCTTCAATCTTCCGTCTTAGATCCAAAATTGGCTCTTGCCGTCAAGCTTGGATCCGAAATTGGCTCTCGCCATCAGAGTTTTCTCCTCCATTTTTACCTTTAAGAAATCCATTTACCAAAAACAACGTTCCCTAAAACGGTACAGAGAACAGGACAACCTGAAACAAAATCGAAACCCCGTACTCGAGTCCACATTGAATCGCCCGACCAATTCAGGTCCCATATTGGATAAGAGTCCAGTAGTAACCTGGCTGTTCCCGTAATTAGATCAAATTGGTCCTCGCGTCAGATTAGCTAAGATCCGTAGTAAGACCTGGATTTCCCGTAATTAGACTGCATTGGGTTGACCGGTCAATTCAAGTCTCATATTGGATAAGAGGACCCGGATTGGATTATCGAAATTGAATCCAATTGGCTCTTCGAACCTGTCGTGTGAATTGGTCCTTCTCTTCCTGCTGACTCTCGTTATTGGAATCGAATGGAGCATTTCAGTATGCCTCGGCTGACTGTAACGGAGTGACTAAACCTGACCACTCAGTATTTGCACTGGAGTTGGTCGATGCTCTCAATATTCGAGGTAACTGAATATTAATAAAATTCTCTTTTCTTTTTATTTTCACTGTATACTCTTGTTACAACACGACACCGTGCGGTTGGAACCTTGCACAACTTCTAATAAAGGTCCTATTCTCTCCTCAGAGCCCTCTCCTTATTTTATATTAAATGTTATTTTAGGACCTAAACATTACAAAGTCTCTGCCTTGTTAGATTCAGGAGCCTTAGCTTATTTTTTAGATAAAGAATTTACTAAAAGACATAGCATATCTTTAGTAAAGAAAAGTAAACATGTTCATGTAGAATTCATAGATGGTCGTCGATTGTCTTCTGGAGATATTACTCACAAAACCCTTCCTATAGAAGTAATAATCAATGGTCATAATAATTTTGTAGTATTTAATATCATTAGATCTCCCTCTAATCCAGTCATTTTAGGTTTATCGTAGTTAAAAGAATACAACCCTCAAATAGACTGGATTTTCCGAACTCTCACTTTTTCTAAAAGTATAACTAACAGTGTAGTTAAGCAAGTAGAGAGTCATAAGTCCAGTTCAATTAAACCCATATTTATAGGTGCAAAAGCTTTTTTGCATGCTGCTATGAAAGAATCACCATACAGTATTTATGCTACACCCGTTTCTTCTGGTGAAAAGACTTCAAGTGGCATTCCAAGCCAATATCAAGAATTTTAAGATGTATTCAAAAAAAAGAATGTGGATACACTCCCGGAACATCGTCCCTATGATTGCTCAATTGACCTTCAAGAAGGAGCACAACCGCCATTCGGACCAATCTATAGTTTATCACAAAATGAGTTGGCTGAACTCAAGGAGTATATTGAAGAAAATCTAGCCAAAAATTTCATACGCCATTCTAAATCTCCGGCAGGAGCTCCAATTCTATTTGTGAAGAAAAAAGATGGATCATTGTGGATGTGTGTTGATTATCAAGGACTCAACAAGATTACCATCAAAAACAAGTATCCACTATCTTTAATATCCGGACTTGTTGATCAGCTGAATCAAGCTAAGATCTATACAAAAATAGATCTTGGAGGAGCATATAATCTAGTATGCATCAAAGAAGGAGATGAATGGAAGATTGCATTTCGAACTAGGTATGGACATTTTGAATACAACGTCATGCCTTTTGGACTTACAAATGCACCAGTAGATTTTCAACATCTAATGAATGATATTTTTTGAGAGTTTTTGGATGATTTTGTGGTATGTTATCTAGACGACATCTTGATCTATTCTAAGAATCCAAAAGAATATGAAGTTCATGTTCGTCATGTGTTACAAAAATTAAGAGATGCAAGACTCTATGCCAAGATAAAAAAGTATGTATTCTACACTATTCAAGTCGATTTCTTAGGTTACATCATTTTAAATGATGGACTTATGATGGATCCTAAGAAAATTCAAACTATTATAGACTGGAAGATCCCAAAAATGATAAGAGATGTCCAATGTTTTTTGGGATTTGCCAACTACTATCGGATCTTCATCAAAGACTTCTCTCGAGTTGCAGCTCCACTTATACGTTTGACTTGTAAAGACAAACTCCAATGGAATCAAGAAGCGGAAGTTGCTTTTGAATCTTTGAAGACAGCGTTTGTTTCTGCACCAATCTTGTATCATGTTATTTTTTCCAAAGCATTTTTTATGGAAACAGATGCATCGAACTTTGCTCTGGGTGCGGTTTTATCACAAATAGGAACAGATGACAAACTTCATCCAGTAGCCTTTCATTCAAGAAAATTCTCAACAGCAGAAATCAATTATGAGATCCATGACAAAGAACTTCTTACAATTGTAGATTCTTTTTAAGAATGGGGTCATTATCTAGAAGGCGCTTCTAGTCCAGTCACCGTGTATACGGATCACAAGAACCTCAAATATTTTATGTCAGTACGTGTATTAAATCGTCGCCAAGCTCATTGAAGCATGAATTTATCAAGATTCGAATTCATCATCACTTATCGGCCAGGAAAATAACAAGGTTTATTCGATGCCTTGTCTAGACGTTCTTATCTTGTACCAAAAGAAGGAGATGCAGCTTTTGAGTAACAAAGACTGGTTCTCTTGAAGCCGAAATAATTTCACCTTCGAGCAATAAAATCAACATTGACTGTTGATTTAACTTTCCTTAAGCAAGTCCAGTTAAGTATGTCTTCAGACCCTCTTGTTCATGATATCAAGAACAATTCTTCTAAATCTCATGATTCATCTAAATTTGAATTCAAGAACAACCTTCTCTATTTTGAAGGACGCCTATATGTTCTAAAAAGAGAAGCACGTTTACGTGTTCTTCAAGTTCGTCACAACTTTCCAGCAGCAGGACATTTCGGATATAATAAGACTTTGGAGCTGATATCTAGGGATTTTTGGTGGCCTCAAATGTGGAAGGCAGTTAAAGATTTTGTACAATCATGTGATGTTTGCTCAAGATCAAAAACTCCTCGTCATCGACCTTTTGGACTTCTTCAGCCATTACCCATTCCAAAACAACCATAGTCTTCTGTTTCTATAGACTTCATCACGGATCTTCCAATCTCAGGTTCTTGTGGCTCTATATTCGTAATAGTAGATCGTTTTACTAAGATGACACATTTTGTACCATATACAAAAACTATCACAGGTGAAAAAACAGCTAAGCTCTTTCTTGACAATATCTATCGCTATTATGGATTACTCAAGGATATTATATCAGATAGGGGAACTCAATTTGTATCAAGATTTTGGCGGACTCTTTTCAAGATTCTTAAAGTGGATATAAAACTATCTTTGGCATTCCATCCTCAAACTGATGGATAAACGGAGTGTGTTAATCAAGTTTTGGAGCAATATTTAAGATGTATCATTGATTACCAACAAGATGATTGGACAACTCTTTTGCCATTGGCAGAGTTTGCTTACAATAACACAGTACATTCTTCTACAAAACAAACACCTTTTTTTGCTAATTATGGTTATCATCCATGACTTGATACTTTTGACTTTTCAAAAGTTGATAATCCTGCTGCGAAAGATTTGACAATTCATTTATCAGAGCTACATGCAACGATGAAGGCGCAGTTAAAAGAGGCTCAACAACAAAAGGTCAATGTAGATGTCTATCGAAAGGAACAACCATCATTCGTCTTGGGTGATAAGGTATGGCTACTTCATCGCAATATCAAGACCACTTGTCCTTGTAACAAGTTGGACTATCGAAGGCTGGGACCATTTTCTATTTCTGCACAAATCAATCCAGTTGCATATCGTTTACATCTACCGGAGTCAATGAAAATCCATCCAGTATTCCACGTGTCTCTTCTTGAACCATACAAGGCACTAAAGATACCAAGAAGATGACAAGCTCCACCTCCTCCTATAGAAGTGGATAATAATGAAGAGTTTGAAGTAGAAGAAGTCTTAGATTCAAGGCGACGCCGAAATAAATTAGAATATCTGGTCTATTGGCGTGGATATGATATTAGTAAATACACATGGGAGCCAATAAAGAATCTTGCAAATGCAGCAAAGGCGGTGGAGGCTTTTCATAAACGACATCCATCAAAATCAAGATGAAAACCTTCTTTATAAAAGAAACAACATCTAGGCAAGATAACATTCTACTTTCAATTCTTGTTTGTAGCTTCGTTGTAGTAGTGGCGCTCAGGAGATGGAGAACCAACAACCTACAGATTCAACTCAAGAGCCTTCATTTGCTGACTTGCCAGACGAGACATTACGATTGTCACAACCTTCAAGACGACGCAATCGAGATGAAGATCTTCAAGAACGACATGTTCTTCCTCTAATAGATGGTGAGATACAACGCGTTTGATATCACGATTTGGGAAGGGACTCCCGATGTTTGGTGATTTTGCTAGAGGTAGGAACAACTTCTGATGGTGTTCCAAATATTCTATTCAAAGGAAGTTACGAAGGCCTCAACAATGATCAAATAACTGGGTGGTCTTTTCGTCCTGGTATGGGACACTACCGATGGTTGAGAGGCCCTATCAATCATCTTCGAAGAGAACAGAGATCAGAGTATGTGGGGAATATAATTCGTCGCATCATAGATTTTCTAAACATATGATGACCGTTCATCGTGGAACTCGTCCCTAGAAGGAAGAGTAATGTCATGGCCATAATCATGTAAGCTAATAATTACATATACAAATAGGTAGAAGTAAGTAAAAGTACATAAAAGTAAGTTAATTCTATAATATTTAATATGGAAGCTTCTTAGAAGCTTTCTAGATGCTGCTTTGACTTCATAAGTGTCTTTAATTGACTTTTTGGATTAGAAACGTGGTCAACAAGTTGGCCATGTGCCACACATGTTGTTAGCTTGAAGATCAAGCTAACTATGTGGCCCACACGTAGAAAAACTTGCCTTGTAAGTCAAGGCATGTGTCCTACAAAGTCAACACATATTGGAGGTCCTATAGAACGTTGTCGTGTTGTAACACGAGTATACAGTGAAAATAAAAAGAAAGGGGGATTTTATTAATATTCAGTTATCTCGAATATTGGGAGCATCGACCAACTCCAGTACAAATACTCAGTGGTCAGGTTCAGTGACTCCGTTACAGTCAGCCGGGGCATACTGGAATGCCCCGTTCGATTCGAATAACGGGAGTTAGCAAGAAGAGAAGGACCAATTCACACGACGGGTTCGAGGAGCCAATTGGATCCAATTTCGAGAATCCAATCCGGGTTCTCTTACCCAATATGAGACCTGTATTGGTGGGGCAACCCAATGCAGTCTAGTTACGGGAAATCCAGGTCTTACTACGGGTCTTAGCCAATCTGACGCGAGGACCAATTTGACCCAATTATGGGAACATCCAGATTACTACGGGCATCTTTCCCAATATAGGACCTGAATTGGTCGGGCGACTCAATGTGGTCCCGATTACGGGATTCGATTCTGTTTCAGGCTGTCCTGTTCTCTGTGCCGTCTCAGGGAACGTTGTTTTCGGTAAATGGATTTCTTAAAGGTAAAAACGGAGGAGAAAGCTTGAGGTGGGAGCCAATTTCGGATCCAAGCTTGAGGTGGGAGCCAATTCCGGATCTAAGACGGAAGATTGAAGAAATTCAGAGGATAAGGTTAGGGGGATATAGTTTTGGAGTGGTGTGGATTTTTTTTGGGGGGATGGGAGGTTTTTGGAGATCAAGGGAATTAGAGAGAGGAGCTTCATGCTTCGGGTCGGGGAAGGAAAGACATAGGATTTGGATTTTTCTTCTTCGTAGAGTTTTGGGGAAGACTGAGGCTATCGCTGCTGAAGTCAGTGTTGTACTGGTGAATCGGGATTTTTAAATGAAGTGGGTTTGAATACTCTTGACTGTTTTGTGAAATCGAGTTACGTCTGTGATTGAAGGATTAAAAGGGTGTCTATAGGATTGAGTATGCGGAGTGAATGAAATTTATTGGGTTTATCTAACAAGACAGTCAGTGGATACAAGATCGTAAGTACAAAGGAGTATTGAAGGTTAACAGTTTGGGTTGTACGGGGTTCTCTGTAACGTCTAGAGACCTACCGGCTGGGGCAAAAAGGACTCCGACAAGCAGTCGAAGAGCACCCGTATAGATTTACGGTACATTGTTGCAGTCGTTTATATTCCAGCAGTCAAAAACTGATAGACTGCTTGACTATCGGCAAATCTCCATACTACCTTCTACAGCCAGACGCCCGACGCGTTCTCGAGCAGGAAAGCACGTAATACGACAACGTCGCCACGTAGCCCCTAGTTAGATAGTATATATAGAGACAAGAGTGAAGGCTTCTTCACTCTTGTCAACTCCTTTCTTGCTTCTAGTCTAGTTTCAAGGGTCTCTAGTTTTCTTGTCTTTTGGCAATAGCCATTCTAGTTTCTCTTTCAATATATATACTTGTTTATATATATTTTGTTACCTCTCTTTGAGTGAAGGCTCACTTGTCTAAATTATTTTTTCATCGAGTTCTTGTCCTTGACACCTATAGAAGTAGACAATAATGAAGAATTTGAAGTAGAAGAAGTCTTAGATTCAAGGCGACACCAAAATAAATTGGAATATCTTATCCATTGCTGCGGATATGATATTAATGAATGCATATGGGAGCTAATAAAGAATCTTGTAAATACAACAAAGGTAGTGGAGGCTTTTCATCGATAACATCCATCAAAATTAAGATAAAAATCTTATAAAAGAAACAAGATTTAAGCAAGATAATATTCTACTTTCAATCCTTGTTTGTAGCTTTTTTGTAGTTGTGACATTGAAAAGATGAAAGACCAACAACCAACGGATTCAACTAAAGAGCCTTCGTTTGTTGACTTGCCAGATGAGACATTACGATTGTCACAACCTTCAAGATGATGCAATGAAGATGAAGATCCTCAAGAACAACATATTCTTCCTCGAATAGATGGCAAGGTTCAATGCATTTGGTATCATGACCTTGGAAGGGACTCTTGATGTTTGGTGATTTTACAAGAGGTAGAAACAACTCCTAATGGTATTCTAAATATTTTATTTGAAAGAAGTAATGAATGCCTCAATAATGATCAAATAATTAGGTGGTCTTTCTATCTTGATATGAGATACTATTAATGGTTGAGAAGCCCTATCAATCATCTTTGAAGAGAACAAAGATCAGAGTATGTGACAAATACAATTTGCCACATCTTAAACTTCCTCGACATGTGATCATTGCTCCTTGTAGAACTCGTTCTTAGAAGGGAGGGTAATGTCACAGATATATATTTAGTATAATTATTACGTAAGTAATATGAATAGGTAGAAGTAGATAAAAATAGATTAATTTCATAATATCTTCTAGAAAAGCTTTTTAGAAGCTTCGTAGACGTTGCTTTGACTTTATATGTATTTTTACTTGATTGATAGGTTAAAAACTTGGTCAACAAGTTAATCACATGCCACACATGTTGATAGCTTATAAAACAAGCTAATCATGTGGTGCTGTCACGGACATACATATAATTACCTATATGAATAGATAAAAGTATGTAAAAGTAGATAAAAGTAGGTTAATTGTGTAATATCTTCTAGAGAAGCTTCTTAGAAGCTTCATAGACGCTGCTTTGACTTTATAGGAGTCTATAGTTGACTTTTAGGTTAGAAACTTGGTCAACAAGTTAGCCATGTGCCACACATGTTGGAAGCTTAAAGAACAAGCTAACTACGTGGTCCATCCATAGAAAACTTGCCTTGCAAGCAAAAGCATGTGGCCTAGAAAGTCAACATATATTGGAGGTCTTATAGAACATCGCCACGTGGCTTCTAGTTAGATAGTATATATAGAGGCAAGAGTGAAGCCCTCTTCACTCTTGTCAACTCCTTTCTTGCTTCTAGTCTAGTTTCAAGGGTCTCTAGTTTTCTTGTATTTTGGCAATAGCCATTCCAGTTTCTTTCTTAATATACATATTTCTATTTTGTCCTATTTCTTTTTGAGAAAAGTCTCACTTACTCTTTAGCTTTCATCGAGTTCTTGTCCTTGACAGGTGCCCACATAGAAAACTTGCCTTGCAAGTTAAGATATGTATTGTACAAAGTCAACATATTTTTATAGGTCATATAGAACATTGCCACATAGCTTCTAGGTAGATAGTATATATAGAGGCAAGAATAAAGCCTTCTTCTTTCTTGTCAACTCTTTTCTTGCTTCTAGTCTAGTTTCAAAGGTCTATAGTTTTCTTATCTTTTGGTAATAGCCATTCCAATTTCTTTCTTAATATACATATTTAGTTATTTCTATTTTGTCATCTTTCTTTGAGAAAAGTGTCACTTGTTTATTTTTTTTTTATTAAGTTCTTGTCCTTGAAAAAAATATGAAATATATTTTTTTAGAGATATCTCATAAATAAGATTTATAGATAAAGAAGATATGTTTCAAAATTTTTGTCATTATGCTTAAAGTCATTAAGCTAAGGCTACTATGAAATCTTTGATAAAATTGAAAGATTTAAAAAAAATACTCGTAGCATTGATTGATTATGGTTCTATAATTAATTTGATATTAAAAAAAATTTATAAAAGAGAAAAATGGCTTATTGATATTGAATATGGATAGATAATAAGAGCAGCAAACAATTCAAGGGAAGATTTGTATAGAACTCATTTAAATATGAAGGTGATGTTAAGAGATATTATCCATGAACAAAAATAATTTAAGCAAGATATGTTTATATATCTTATTATATTAAAATAATTATATATTATTAGTATAAAAATAGAAACAAAGATTATGAATGATGGTTTGGTCTATGAAAGGATAAGAAGTCAAGATGGAAAGAAGGCGGTATAATTTTAAATGATTTGTGTAATTCATCAAAGTAGGGTTGCAATAGTAGAAGAAGTAATGGATTTTTGCCTAATAGAAGAACTAAGGCCATTATAGGATTATTAAAGGATGGATATTTTTTATTAAAAAATATAAATAATTCAAAAAGAATAGAAAGAAAAAATATCAAAAATATGAAACATGAGTTTAAGAAATGTGGAGTAATTGATGAAGATGAATACATATTAGAGATATTTAAAAAATCTTATTTTAGTAATACTATGGATAATTTATAAATATTATTGGATTTTGAAGGTAGTGATAAGATAATAAACATGCATTCTAAGAAATTTTATGATGTAATGAAAGAATATATGGATAAGTATGAAATGAAGCTGAATACAAAATATAAGACTATTGCAAAGAAGGTTAAAGAAGTGTCATTGCCACTACTATTGAATTTTGAAGAAAGAATTGAAAAGGCTTCCATGCAATCCAATTTAAAAGATCCAAGAAATATAGGTCATGAATTTAAAGATGATTTAACATTAAATGATTTAAAAGTTGGATGTGAATTTTTTTTGATAAGGTATAAAGAAAGATATCTTTAAGAAATTCATTCACAACATAGTAAGGTATTTGTATTTGAATTACATAAAATAGAATGCATTGATCTAAGTATTGTAATATCTATGATTATTTTCACAATTCTACATGAATCATGAAATTTGAGGCTAATATTAATTTCAAAGGCTCATTTTTTAAAATTAGTCAAATTATCTAATGAAAAAATTACAATAGAAATTTTAGAACCATCTATTACACTATATTCTAATTGGTGGTTCATAATACCTAAGAAAAATTGCACATTGAGGTTGATTCAAGATATAAAATTAATAAATAAGGTAACTATTAGAAATATAGATTCTAGTCCAATTATAGATGAGATTGCAGAGGTATTTATAAGAAGAGTAATTTATTTTATGAGAAAACTTTATTTAAGATATGATCAATTTTAATTGATAATACAAAGTAGAGATCTCATAACTATAAAGATACTACTAGGAATTGTAAGAATGTATACATTACTATAAGAGACTACAAATTCTATGGCACATATGATAAATTGAATGCATAAGATATTAAGGAATTTTATTCTAAGAATAATAATACTTTTTCTATATGTTATGCCAATTAAGGGATGTAAAGAAGAAAAAAAAGATGGAACATTGTATTCAAAGGAATGTAAAAAATTTGTCACTGATTATATTGATAATTATGAAAAGGTATATAGAAGAAGTTCACTTAAACTTATCAAAAGCAAAATCAACAATTGAAGTAAAAGAAGTTTTGGTAATATGGTACATATGTAGATTATATGGATGCAAGCTAAGTATAAAAAAAGTTGATATTATTAAAAAAGTAAAAGAATGTACAAATACAATAGAAGTCAAGAGATTTTTAGAAGCATGTATTTTCTATCATATACAAATAATTCATTTTTCATATATATCAGATCTATTATATAAGTTATTAAAAAATAATAAAAATTTTCAATAGAAAAGAGAACGAAAGAAAGTCATGAAAAAATTGAAAGAACTTCTTTTTTCACCTCTAACTTTGATAAAAATAAATTATGAATGTACAAGGCTAGTGATATTAACAGTTAATACAAGTCCAATTGAAATAGGTTAGACAGTTTGAGAGAATGATAAATAAGGGAACAGATATGTAATAAGGCTTGGAGCAAAGTTTTTAAATGCTAATAAGAAGATATTTGTACAAATCAAAAGAAAATTATAGAATGTGGTAATAGCCATTGAAAAATGAAATAAAATACTTAATTAATACATCACTAGTTAGAAAAACAAATTGTCTACCTTTATTGGGTATGGTTACAAGTTGTTTAACTTCTAATATTTTTATATTAAGATGGATAGTATATATTAAATCTATAAATCTAGAATTTAAATACATTGATAAAAAAAAAAATTATGAATATGTTATCAATAATAAGATAATACAATGAAGAAGATATAATTGATTTGGAAGATGATGTGGATACAAATTTTTATACTAATATATTATCAAAGAAAGAAGGTGCATGTTTGAATACACCATTTGAAATATTTGTAAGACATTTATATCAAGGAGAATAAAAAGATATTAGAGAGAATTTAAATATATTAAAGTGACAAGAAGATTAGATAAATTAAAAATTTAAGAAAATCTGTTAGAAAGCCTATGGATATTTTTTACATGATAGATATTTATGGAAGTATTCAAAGAGAAGAAAAAAAGTACTTCAATGGATTATATGTGATTTAAAAGCTTAATAAAATATTATTAAGGAATTTTATGAAAGTTTATAGTTGGAAATTGGAATATTTGTACAACATTTATTAAGGTGAAAGAAAAATATTGGTAGAAGGATATAGACAAAGATATAGCAAATTTTGTAGGATCTTGTAAAACTTCCTTAGTATATTCTAACATTTGACATCAAGATGAATTACATCCAACATATCTTTTAGCTTTATATTACAAAGTATGTAGTGGATTTAGTGGTAATGCTTATAGGACTTGGATAAATAAAGTATTTGATACTTACACAAGAGAATTTATCAAATATGATTAAAAGATACTAAAAATATATACTGATTTATATTAAAAGATGTTATTTATTACTATGGTTTTATTGGAAAAATTAGAGCTAATAGGAATGAATTGGATATAAAAAAAGCACAAGAATATTTTAGTAGAATATGAATTAAACTTTATTTAACAACAACATATAATTTAGAAGATAATGATAAGAATAAGTATGGAAATTCTCCTATTATTAAGGCATTAATTAAGATATGCAATAGTAAAGCATATCAATGGCTCAAACTACTTCTATTTGCATTTTGGATTGTGTGAATCATCAAATTAACTTACTTATTGTTTTAGGATAAAAATATATATTTAGAATGCTTTAAATCATAATATATAGTGAATAGTATAAAAATCCTTAGAGAAATAGAGAATTAGAATGTTAGTGGTGGAAATGGAATCTTAGTAAATATTAGAGGCAATTATCTTCGTTGATTTAGTATTTTATTTATTATTGAATATTAAGGATTATTTATTGAGACCAATATTTATATTTGTTTTTTATCTATATTTACTACTTATAAAAACTATAAATGTTAGTAGTTAGAAGAATCATGAGAAAGAAAATTATATAATTTTAATTATTGATATAAAAAATAGGATTTAAAATGGATTTAAATTGATTTTTATTATTATAAAAAATCATCAAGGTAGAAAAATATAGCTTTAAATAGATATTAGAATTATAGAAATATTATAATTTTTTTAGAATTTATTAAGAATTTATTTAGTATTTTTTAGAAATTTTTAGAGCAATTTTTAAGATCTTGGTAAAAATGAGTTTTATCACTCTGGAAGCCTTTATGAAGAAATGGAGCAAGATTTGAAGGCCACACAGGGATTATAAGCTAATTTGGTATTTTTAAATACCATGGTGAGGTCAAAAATGAAAAAATTTTGGTCCTTCTAGTAGAAAATAGGAAGACCAGAAGCTAGTATTGTCCTTGTAAGAAGAGGAGTGCAAAAGTCCCATATAGGATGAAGCACCTTGAAGGTAGTTAGGAGGATAAGACTAAGGCTTCGTGGCCTCTCTTAGACACCCTTATACACTACATGTGAGCCTTCGTGAGGCTCAAACCCTTGATCTATAAGAAAGTTACCTTTGAAATAAAATATTTTCACTTCACTTTTTAATTATTTATTGTATATCTTTAAAACTTCATAAATTATTCATAGTAATGCGGATTTACATTTCTCTTGTGTCATTGAAAATACAATAAAACTACTTATCTAAAAATATAACTTTTAATTTTTAATTTTATATTTTATTAGATAAAAACATAGTGAACAGATTGTGACTTAGTTTTGGGTGTTGCAATTGCTTTATGTCATTTATTTCAGTTGCTTTGTGGTTGTTCTTCTTTTGTTCTTGTTATTTGCTTACTTCACTTCACATCACCAATTAGAAAAAACTCTTAATTGAGTCCATCTTGTAACATAGGTTGAAGAGTGAAAATTTATACTCATTGGTTGATTATACAATTCATAGTTCAACAATAAATTATATGACTTTTGAATTAATGTATGGGCAAAAATCAATAATACCAATAGAAAAAATGGTACATACATAGAGTATTTTAGCTTAGAAGGATGATTCAATAGAAAAGAACTATTAGCATTATAAATTTAATAATTAGAAAGATGACCTAATGATATTAAAGCAACAATAGAGAGATTAAAAGAAGTACAAGAAAAGAATAAAAAAAGATTTGATAAAAAAACATCGACTATGATCTAAAATAAATAAAAGTAGAAATTGGATGTTAATTAATGATAGTAGCTTGAATAATCAATATAACAAAATAAAGAAGTTTATAAAAAAATGATTTAGACCTTATATTATCAAATAAGTATATGATAATAGAATATACTTGTTAGAAAAATTTGATGGTATAAAATTAAAGATATCTATAGTAAGTAAGAAAATTAAATTATTTAAATAAAGAAATAATGATATTTATTTTAATAAAAAAATCTATTATAAGACATTGATATTGAAATAAAAGAATAAATTGAAGGTCAAGAATATAATCAAGATAAAGAACATAAGCTTGGTGGTGGCATGATGTAATATGATAAATGAATAAAAGAAAGAATATAATATTATATTATAAAAGATCTTATTTTAAAATATTATAGCAAATTATCTTAGAAATATAGATAATAATCAAAAGATAATAAAATTAAAGTATTAATATTGTTTTTTTATAAAATAGGCTTTTATTTATTTTATAGAATCATAAATAAGGTAAAAAAAATTATATTAGAAAATTAAATAATATAAGTATATATAAGAAAGTATTAAGAATAGATTAAAACAAAATTCACTATAAAAAGCCAAAAATTGATACTCATAGAGGACCAATTGTCAAGATAGATCAAAATCAGATCCCAAGGTACAAAATAGTATACTTATAGTGACTATATGATTCTTTCATAAATTATAGAAAGAAATTTGAGAGCATACTTAATGAAAGATTTTTTGGCATTGGTTTTATGTCACTTGAATCAATATTGAGATTGTGAAAAAATTTCAAAGTTAGTAATGTTCTTAGTAGAATTAGAGTTTGAAAAATAAAAATATGTCTACAAATTTGAGATTTTCTTGAATTTTTTAGTATATGTATAATTGAAATTTTGGCAGTATATTGGTGTGTTAGTTTTGAATGTATATAAAAATTTTAAAGTCGATCAAATAATTAGATTGAAGTATATGAAGGTTTTTATGGATTGAGGTCTCTAATATTAGAGTTTGAAGGTCAATAAGTGTTTTTAAGATCTTTAGCAATATATCAGTTGGTGTAAGAAGTTTAGTATTTAGATTGGAATAAAAGGCTATCCAATACTTGATTGGATTATCTTATATTTCTCTCAATTAATAAGTGTAATTAATTACATCTTTTTTGTACTTGTTTCTAACTAAGTGATTAAGAAGTATTCAAATTTTGAGTTGATATCAATAATTCAATCATTTGTTATTGAGGTTTCATTTTGCTACAAGATTTGTTAAGAATTTGATTAAGATCTAGGATTTGATTAAGATTTGGTTTAAGATTTGGTCTAGAATTTGATTAGAATTAGAATTTTTTTAGGATTTGGTTTAGAATTTGTCTAGGATTTATCTAAGATTTAGGATTTTATTAGAATTTCCTTAAGATTTAATCTAGAATTTGATTAAAATTAAATTAAGATTGAATTAGGATTTGAACTAAGATTTGATTAAGATTCAATTAAAAATCCTATTTTTAGTATTTTTAAAGATTTTTTATATTTTTTTAAAACTTTATATTGATAGATTAAAGTTTGATTGAATTTATTAAAGATTACTTGAAGTTAATTTAAGGATCTATTAGACTTGATAGAATTATTGTTGTATTTTTACTTATCTTCCATAACTAGGTGCTTAGTGTATTCTCAAGGAAGAATACACATAATAAAATAATGATAATTTAAAATTAAAACTAACATAAAATATTTTAAATTTTTTTGATTTGTATATATAATCACAAGATGTATAGTATCTTATAACAAGTGGCGGTATTCTGGAAAAGAGTCTATAAGTATAAGAAGTTCTTTATTATGAATTTTATAATTTATCTCTCTAATTGAATTTTTTTTTAAAATAAAATATAACAAGGTGGAGCTTTCCATCTTTTTTATTTATGATAGTATAGCTTTTAATTCAAAGTCGAAAGCATCCATTTCCAAATAAAATATCTTCATAAAAGAATTACTTGGGAGTAATTCTTGATAAATATCTAATAGAAATTAATAAATCTAAAAAAATATTATACATTTATATTATCTTTAGAATTTTTCAATTTTTTATAGCTTGAATTTTCTTTAGATCTATTAATAGGCCTTTATTGGAAATAATATATTTAAAAAAATTTACTTTTGGCTAATAGAAAACATATTTTTTCAATTTGGTAAATTATCCTATATTTCATAATTTTTGAAAGACTAATCTTATATTTTCTTTATATTCTTCAAGAGTCTTAGAATACATTAATATATATTAAGATAGCAAACAACAAACTTGTCTAAGAATTTTCAAAAAATATCATTTATTAATTGCTAAAAAATAGTTATGATATTTTTCAATCCAAAAGGCATGACATTATATTCAAAATATTTGTACCTTGTCCAAAATAATGTCTTTTCATTTATCTCTTTCTTTAATCTATACCAAATTGTATGCTCTATAGGAATCTATTTTGATGTAGATTTTGACTTAATTAAGTTGTTTCAAAAGTCTTAATATTAATAATAATGAATAATAATTATTTATTGTTATTTTATTGATGCAGCAATAATCAACACATATTTGCAAAGATCTATCTTTTTTCTTCACAAAAAATATTGATGCACTTACTCAAGTTTTAGTATGTCAAATAAAGACCTTTGTATGATTTTTGTCAATGTAATCTTTTAGTGCCAAAAGCTTGTTCTATAATAAATTATACATTGAGCCAAATAGTATTTGAGCTCTTTTTTGAAGATTGATAGTATAATCATATGGTCAATACTCTAGTAGTATGTCAGTATCTTTCTTTTCAAAGACATCTTGAAATTCTTTATACTGCTTTAAGATAGCTACTAATAAGCTTATTTCTTTTCAAGCTAGAATTACATAAATAAAAAAATGGAATTTTTTTTAGTTGTTCTTATAAAAGGCTTTGCTTCAAGAAATAAAGACTTTATTATTAATGATTTTTTGATAGGTTTTGCTCAAATAAATTCTATAGAAAATTTAACCTTATGAAACTTCCAATTTATAGATGAATTATACCTTTTTAACTATAATAGTTCTAAAATAATAATATTGAATGAATTTTTAATAATATTAAATATTATATTATTACTATAGCCTTCAAATGATATTTCTAGTAGTATAGTCTTGTGGATAATATTACTTAAAGATAAAGGTTGATAATCTATTTCTTCTTCATATATAAGTTTTGACTTTTATATTAGAAGAATTTTATGAAGTTTGAAAAAAAATTCATCTAAAAAATAAGCAAATGCTCTTGAATCTAAGAAAGCATTTATTTAAAGTTTTTGTAGGCTAAAAAATAAAGATATAATAAATAATAAGTTAATTGGACAAAGAAAGAAGGACCTTGGTGAATTTGAGATATTGAAATATTCAGCTACGTAATTTCTATTGTGATTAGGCATCTTTTTTTTCTTGAATGATTGCACTCTCAATCTTAGTTGTATATTATTTCTTTGGACAGTTTTCAAATTGATGATCTTCTTTACTACAATACAAACATTGGCCTTGTTCAAATCCATGCTTTTTCTTATCTATTGTAAGAGATTTAAATTGTACTATATCAATTTGTATATCCTTAGATTTGAAGTGTAGAAGCAATATATTTGTTGAAGTAAGAAAGTATAAATTTTTAATGCATTGCTTTATCAAAGTTTATAAGCATTGATCTTGATGGTGTTGAAATAATTGATTATTATATTTCACAACTTGGTTAATAGCTTCATTGAATTTTTGAAGATCAAGTAATAATAGTAATAGTCTTTTACATTATCCTTTAGTCTCGAATAAAATTGATTTATAAAATTTTCTTCATTTCCATTGATGTCACAAACCAATTGTTTAAAATCAAATGCATAAATTAATGCAAAGCGTGATCTTTGACATAATAAGTAAATCTTTGTTATTATCCATTAAGCCTTATTATATTCTCTAAATACCTCTACACTTGACCGACTCAATTATACTAACATCTTCAATTTTAGCCATCTTGAAAGAAAAAAATGGAGTTTCTAAATAATATTAATTTAGAAGAGGATAATTTGTAACTTCTAAAGTGCTCAAATATCTTCAAGAAGAGAGATAATCCAATTTCTATCAAGAAAGATGAAGTTTTAGTATTAATAAGAGGAGAGTCTCAACAAACTATCATAAATATACTATATAGAAGATCAAACAAGAAATTGAGTAGAAGAATTTCAATAAGAAAGCTAAAAAGAACTAAATTATACTATAAGAGTATAAGATCAAAACCAAGAAAGGTGAAGTAGAATTCTAAGAAATATATTATTAAGATTAAAGATCCCTTCAGCTTCAACTCTAATATATATTAAATATTAAATAGCCTCTCAAGTAGTCCTCATATTGCTTGAAGATAAAGCAGCTCTAAGAAGTTGTTTGAGAAGTTTTCATTCTTGTATTTTGACACAACTATATAATGAAAATATAATCATAAATAAATTTCTAATTAATATTTAATTATTTTGGTTTAATAATAATTCAAGACATATAAACATGGCTTTTATAAAAGACTCTTGGTTTATTTTCTTGTCTTAATAGCTAGTAGATTAAAGGTTGATTAATAATTTTACCTTTTAGACTATAGGATTTCTTTTATTATCTTAAAAAGGCCATAAATTGATAAAAATAGGATAAAAGAGGTAAATAATTAATATGATTGATATTAAAGATAAGTTGAGGATAGAATCAAGTTAAAAAATTCCTAAGATAAGTTAGATTGATACTTTGGAGTTGACTATTTGAGGAATATGATCAAAATTAGACCTTCAAGCTCAAAAAAGGCCACCTAGGTAAAGTAAGAATTCATTTGAAGATTGGCAATTAGAATTTGTGAGCTAGCTTTAAGCTTATTTTAGAAATATAAGGCTTATTTTTGTAGAGATTTGAATGACTTTATAATTATTATTAAAAGTTAAGATTTGTATCAATGACTCGAGATTTATGTAATATAATTTATTGAAGAAATACAATAAGCAAGACACAAGTAAGTAGAAATCAGCAAGGTTAGATACAAGAGAAGTGTAGAATGAGATGCTTCTCACTTCCAACACCCTTTACTTATAGGTAGAGGCTACATCCATTATGGCTAGCATTCATCTTACTTTCATCTAATTAAACCTTAGATTCTTCTTAACCTAGCCACCACTTTAAATCCTACCTGTCACCTATAATCCTAGCCCCCACCTATAAATCTAGCTGCCATCTATAACTCTAGCTGCCACCTATAATTCTAGCCGCCACCTATAAATCTAGTTGCTATTTATAACCCTTTCTGTCACCTATAATCCTAGCTACCACTTTAGTAACTTTCTTTCATGTTTTTGCTGCCCTTTGACCATTAGCAACTTATTTAAGATAATATCTTTTACCTTCTAACTTATCCTCTATTTACTTTAACACTCCCACTTTGTTATTGATCAAAGGCTAATAAATCTAATTCCTTTGTCAATTTGTAATATTTATCTTTCACCAATGCTTTTGTGAGCAAATCAACAAGCATGTCTTTCGTTGCACAATACTTCATGTCAATTACTCCCATTTCAATCTTCTCTTGTATGAAGTGATGTTGAATGTCAATTTGCTTTGTCCTTGAATGATGCTTTGGATTCTTGGTAAAAGCAAGGCATCCTTGATTGTCATATTTCATTAGAGTTGCTTCCAATTGCACAAGTCCAATGTCTTCTAAAACTTGTCTTAGCCATATTATCTCTATTGCACCATGACTTAATGTCATATATTCTACCTCCATTGTAGACTTTGCAATTGTTGGTTGTCTCTTAAAATTCCATGAAATTGCTTCCACTCCAACAAAGAATACATATTCCATCATTGATCTTCTATCATTTACATTTTCAACCCAATCCACATCACAATATCCATGCAATGTAATACTATCACCTCCAAGGCACAATTTGAAGTTCAAAGTATCTTTTAAGTACCTCAAGATCTTCTTAATGGTTGCTGAATGAATTGGTCTAGCCTTTGATATGTATTGACTCACAACACTCACCACATATACAAGATCTACCCTTGTACCAACCATTGCATACATAAGTGAGCTTACTGCTGCCTTGTATGAAACATCTTTCATTTCTTCTTCAACTTCAGCAAATTCTTCATCCGCGAGCTTCATCAACTTCAAATTTACCTCCAAAGGTGTTCCAATGGACTTGCACTCCTCCATGTTGAACCGTTTCAATACTTCTTCAATGTACTTCTTTTGGCTCAATGTAATGATCTTCTTAGCTCGATCTCTCACAAATTCTACTCCTAAGCAATAGTCGAGCTTTCCCAAATCACTCATTTCAAATTCTTTTGCTAACTTTATCTTCAACCAATCCATCTTTTTCAAAGTATTGGTTAAAATGATCAAATCATCAACATAAAGAATAACAATCAATAAGAAGGCTTTTGATTGCATTACATATATGGAATGATTAGCCTCACTCCTCACAAATCTTTGATTCACAAAAAAGGTGTTGATACGTTGGTACCATGTCCTTGATGATTGCTTGAGCCCATACAAGGATTTCTTCAACTTGCACATAAAGTGTTGTTTGTCTTCTTGAAAAAATCCTTGAAGTTGATCCATGTAGATGTCTTCTTTCAATTCTCCATTCAAGAAAGCCGTCTTCACATCCATTTGGTACATCTCCAAGTCTATTGCTGCCCCAATTGCCACAATGGTTCTAATAATGGTGAATTTGGCCATGGAAGCAAATGTCTCATTGAAATCAATACCAACAACTTGTGAGTAGCCTTTGGCAATCAATCTTGCCTTATTCCTCACAATATTGCCCATTGCATCCCTCTTTGTTCTAAACACCCACTTACAACCAATTGAAGCTCGATTTGATAGAAGTTGAGTCAATTCCCATGTTCTATTGTCTATGAGTGATTTATATTCTTCTTCCATAGCATTCTCTCACTTCATAGCATCTATGGACTTCATTGCATCACATAAACTCAACGGATCAGCAAGAAGTACAACATTGGCATATTTTTTACTTACTTGAGGAAAAATATAGTCCCTCCACTATTCACCACGTTGTTTTCTATCTTTCAAAGGATATCTCCTTTCATTTGAAGAAGACTCAACTTGTTGCACTTTATGATCACCTTCAATCTTCTTTTCTTTTGAAGATAGTCTTTTCTCACTCAAAGATTTATAATCCTCATCACCATCATTATCAACATCTTCATGCTCTTCATTGCTGGTCTTAGCAATTGTAGAGGCCTTCTTGTCTACCTTCTTTACCTCTTTATCTTCATTTCCACCTTTACAACCATCATTGTCTTTGTCTTCTTCTTTCTTTGCTGAATTTTAAGGTGTGTCCATAAACACACCACTACTTCTACTTGGACACATCTCCAAGTACTCGCAAGCACTCTTGTGCTCCAAAAACTCAACATCACGACTTTTGGTGATCTTTTTAGTCTCCAAACACATGAGCCTATAAGCCTTTGTATCTTCATAATATCCAAAAAATATACATTTTGTACCTTTTGCATCAAATTTTGATCTCATATAATTTGGTATCTTTGCATATACTATGCATCCAAAGGTCTTCATGTGAGAAACACAAGGTTTTCTCCGACTCCAAGCTTCTTCCAGCGTCATTGATGTAGGTGCACTTGTAGGATATCTATTTCTTATGTATATTGCATTCACCACTGCTTCCGCCCAAAACTCATGTTGAAGGTGTTGTGCATGAAGCATACTCCTTGCCATCTCCACAATGGTCCAATTTACTCTTTCAGCAATTTCATTTTGTTGTAGAGTGTAAGAAGTAGAGATTTATCTTGTAATACCATGCATCTTCAAGAAATCATTGAATTGCTTTGATATATACTCACCTCCATTGTTCGTACATAATACCTTGATTTTGCATTCACATTACTTCTCTACAAGTGCCTTAAACTCCTTAAACCTTGTGAAATACTCACTCTTTGCTTTGAGTATGAAAATCCACACTTTTCTTGAAAAATCATCAATGAATGTGAAAAAATATCTTGCACCTCCTATTGATGGCATCTTCATAGGTCCATAAACATCAGAATGGACAATCTCTAATAACTTAGTTGCACGTGTTGCAATTCTACTTGGAAATGAGGCCCTTTGTTGTTTGCCTTGAATACAACCTTCACAAACAAGTGTCATAGCATTGTGGCTTATATGACGAAGATCTAAGCCACTTACCATGGATTGGAGCTCCTTCATGCTTTTGGCATTTGTTATTCTCATTGTGTTCAAGCTTTAATGTACCAAAGCAATTGAACTAATAGAGGTGGGTTCGAACATGGAGAAAGATTGGTTATATAAATTTGGTCTGTTAGTGTCACAATTGACTGTACTCTGGCTATCTGAAATCAATTATCAAACTACAAAATACCAAGGCTTACTACTTCTATCTTAATTCAACACATAATCCATTCTACGACTATCAATTCAACAATACTTCCATATTTTTATTCGTTCATCTCCCACTTATTCTCTTTGTGGTTTTTATATATTCAATTACTGATCTCCAGCTTACCTATTTTATTCAGTTTTTTAATTCATCATACAGAATTCAATATCTTGGCTTACGACTATTTATAATTTAGCATTCCAGACTAACTTTTCAATATTCAAAAACTATTCATTACTCGTCAACAACAAAGAAACAAAAAGAGGTAGCACCAAGCTTGCCTTGGCTTACGACTCTCACAGTCTGGTCCTTAGTTTACGACTATCAGAGTCTGGCTTCTTAACTTATGATTCTAATAATTTGGCCCTTGGTTTACGACTATCACAGTCTGGCTCCGATCTCTCTTTCTTCAACCTCTTTATCCTACCAAAAAGATGATCCGTCGGCCAGAGGATTCCAAAGGTTATGATCCTTTGAATTCTTAATCATTTATTCCACTAACAATCTACTATTATAAACTAAACTATCTAATCATTAGTCTAATTTTTAAGGTTATCAATAATCAACCAATAACTTACCACAAAGTTTATTTGTCTATTCTACATCATTCAAATGACCAAGGCGTCGATGCCAAATGCCAAACTTGTCTTGATCTTGAGGAAATTCAATAAATACTGCCACTTCAACTCCATTCACCTTCTTACACTTAATGAAGTAGAGGTTGTGATCTCTCAAGCCCTTTGCAAAATGATCTCCTTCCAATGTCTTTACAAAACATCCATTCTTATGAAATTACACTTTACAACCATGTGAAACAAGTTTACTCATCGAGAGGAGGTTTTTCTTCATCTTTGGCACATGTAAGACGTCCTTCAATCTGATCCTCTTGATTTGGCCTTTCACAACAATCTCTATAACAATGGAGCCCATTCTAATAGCTTATACTATGCCATTGTGTCCCGTAAGGATATTTGCTGTTGAAATCTCTTCATAAGTGACAAATGAACACTTATATGGAGTCATGTGCTTGGTGGCACCAAAATCAATGATCCACTTAGATATGGCAGCCATGGAAGTGCCTTCACTTACCATGAATGCATAATCATCACCTCCATATTCATCACGAGCATTGTTTACACTTTCTCTATCTCCTTTCTTAGCCTTGTAGCAATTTCGAGCAAAGTGACTTAGTTTTCTACAAATGAAGTAAGTTCTCACATTTCCACATTGATTAGAATGACTCCCCTTGCCTTATCTTGAAAAGAGAGCCGAATCTTCACTTTGGGGCTCTTTTTCTTTCTTCTTGGTCACTTCATGGACAAGCCTTGTCGTCACATAATCCATTGTGAGTTCTTTTAGCTTGATGGACTTCAATGCCACAATGAGGTAGTTGTAGGACTTGGGAAGGCTCATAAGCAAGGTCATGATAATATCACTCTCTTCTAAAGGCTTGTCAATAATTGCAAGTTGATTAACAAGGGCCTTTACCTTATTGATATGAGCCATGAGGTCTTCACCTTCTTCCATCTTGCAAGTGAAGAATTTCGTCCTTGTGAAGATGATGTTGGACAAGTTCTTACTCTCATATATATTGCAAAGAGTCTTCCATGCTTCTGCTGGTCCTTTATAAGAGATGATGTGAGAAAAGTTGGCTTCATCCAAATTGATGGCAATCATGCCAAATCCCTTCTTTTCACATCTTGTGAAGTCTTTCCTTTCTTTAGCATTAGTATGCATGCTTGGAGGCTCTTCACTTTCATCTACAATGTCTCAAAGGTCCAAAGACGCCAACAAAAGGTCCATTTTGACCTTCCAATGGTAGAAATTGTCACCTCTAAACTTCTCAATCACTCTCAAACCTTCACCCTCATTTGAAGCCATGACTTAGATGAGGTCTATCAAAAAATATCAAGAAAAGAAGTCTCTATGTACTTAAAATCACCAAAATAATTTTGCACTAGCAAAATCTCATAATACCCTCTTGTAAACAAATGAATGTTTCTTCACTCCAAACACTCCCAAATCAACTTTTGAAGCTTCTAACAAGTATGTGAACTCCAATCAACGTCACCATCAAGTTCTTCCACTCATAAAACTCACTTTCTCACCACAACACCAAAGACACTATCAAGGTCTTTGTATAAGATCTTAATCACTCAATCCTAAGAGTTAAGAACCTTCAAACTGATATTAAAGATCTATAAGGACCAAATCAGAACCTCCACAAGTCAAAACACAAGATTATATCATACAATCTCTAACATCAGCAAACACCATAAGATCTATTCTATACAAGAACAACAACCAGCAAATGACGTCAACTTACTTGAATAGCATAACAAAGTGTCTGTGGACCCATAACCTATTGAAAAAACATAATGAGTGACACACAAGTAAGTAGAAAACGGCAAGATTAGACATAAGAGAAGTGTGGAATGAGATGCCTCTCACTTCCAACATCTTTTACTTATAGATAGAAGTTACATCCATTATGGCTAGTATTCATCTTACTTTCATCCAACTAAACCCTAGATTCCTCTTAATCTAGCTGCCACTTTAAATCCTAGCTGCCACCTATAATCTTAGCCACCACCTATAATCCTAGTTGCCACCTATAATCCTAACCGCCACCTATAATCCTAGCCACCACTTATAATCCTAGCCGCCACCTTGGTAACTTTCCTTCATCTTTTTGCTGTCCTTTGACCATTAGCAACTTATCTAAGATAATATCTTTTACCTTCTAATTTATTCTCCATTTACTTTAACACAATTAAGGCTAGCACTTTTAGCTAGTTTATACAATTGGAGTCATATCTATGGTTCAAAATTTGATAGTGCTTACTTAATTTGATATCAAAAGTTGGTAATTTGGAATTGAGTAGGATTTCTATGATATCTAAAGATCTATTCATTAGATTAAGGTAAAATTTGGCATGGTCGTAGAGGAATTTGAATTCAAGCTAATTTTGAATTGAATTTAATAGTTGAAAAAGGAAAAATCACTATTGAAACATCTTCATTAACTTTCAAGTTGATGGCCATGTGACATCAATGCAGTTTTTGAACTTTTTTTCACAATTTGTAAACTAGATTGAGTTGAATTTTTCTATACATATAGAAGATTTATAGTGGCATTTATTTTAATAAAATATTTTTTACCAAGTGGATGGTTAGATTAAGAATTACAGCTAACCAAATTTCATTGATTAGCATTAAGACTTACAAAAAAAATCAAAATTGCCTAATTATGAAAGTAATAAGACAATTAGAGTTTATATATAATTGAAGTTACTAAGAAGAGTTTTTTTGAATACTTTGTATTGACTTTAAGCACTTTTGGATTAAAATTCGAATTACATTATTTTTATATGGATGAAATCTATTAGGATTTCTTAAATATTTGTAAACGACAACTTCACTTAGTACAATCACGTGCTTGGTGCATTTCTAAATAAGACAACATGTATTATAACACTATATTGCTTGAATACAAAGCAACTATAGGAAAATTTTCAAAAAAAATTTATGTTGCTTAAAAATAAAGAAATCCTAGGAAGCTTCTCAAATAACTTATTTAATTTTTAAATATTTTTTTAAAATTTAATAAAATATTTTAAAAAACTTTTAGGATCTTTTAGGATATTTTAAAAATATTTTTAGAATCTTTTATTGAAACATTTAAAAAATATTTTGTAACTTTTTAGAATCTAATAGAATATTTTTAAAATATTTTAAAAATATTTTTATTGAATGTCTATAATATCTTTAATTTAAAGATTTTATAGACATGCTAAAATAATCCTTTTAATAATTGATTTCAAACCTTATTCATTTATTAATTATTAAGGATATAAATCTCAAAGAACTAAAAAATCAATACCCTCTTATGCCACTCAAAAAGATAAAAAAAATTACTTAAATTTGATATAATAATAAACTAGAATGACTATTACTAAAGACAAAAAGATTAAAAAGACTTGAAAAAAAACTAGCGACTAATAAGGCATTGATGAGAGCGAAGAAGGCTTTATTCTTGCCTATATATATTATCTAACTAGAAGCTACATTGCAATGTCTAATAGGACCTCCAACATCTATCCAATTCATAATACATATGTCTTAATTTTTAAGACATATAACTCCTTTCAAATAAAACATTTGAAACACCATCAAAAATTATTTTTACCTTCAATAAAATCACCAAATATCAAGAGTTTCTTCCAAGGTTATGATATCAAATGTATTGTATCTTTTTATCTATTTATAGAAAAACTTATCATTCTTAAAGATTATTATTTTTATTATATTATCTCAAAAGCTATGAAAATTGTAATATCTCATTTAATTAATCAAAAAATAATAATCCTTAAATTAAATTTGTTGATTGTTGATTTTCCATCTCTTTAGCATCACAAATGTACAAATACTACAAACAAGGATAGAAGGTAGAATGCTATCTTCTTTCAATCTTATGTCTTTTATAACAAAGATTTACTATTTTCTATCTTTGTTTTGATGGATGTTGTCAATGAAAAGCATCAATCTTCATTGGTGCATTTGTAAGATTCTTTGTTGGCTCCCATATGTATTCACAAATATCATATCTCTGCCAATAGATAAGATATTCCTACCTATTTTGGCACCACCTTGAATTTAAGCTTTTTCTATGTCAAATTCTTTATTATTATCTATTTCTATAAAAAGAGGTGGCATTTTTCTTCTTCTTGAGATATTCACCATCTTATATAATTTAAAAAGAAATACATGGAATAAAAGATAGATCATCATAGATTTATATAGCTATAATTGATAAGCATATAAATTAATTTATTCATAAATAAGAAAAGATTCAAGCATATAATAATCCAATTTATTACAAGAATAATTAATCTTGATGTTATGATGAAGTAATCATATATTATTCTCAAATGTAGAATTAAGATTACTTCTTATAATTAGCATCTCCATTGGTCTTTTGTTGTTCTTGAGCTTCTTATAATTGTACCTTTATTATTGTATGTAGTCCAAATAAACAATTTGCTAAATCTTCTACCATAAGATTATCAATTTTTACAAAGACAAAAGCATCAAATTATATATGATAATGATAATTAATAAAAAAAAAAATATTTAGAAGAATGTATTATATTATTATAAGCAAACTTTAGAAATAGCAAAAAAATTATTCAATCATCTTATTAATAATGAATGATATACCTCAAATATTGTTTCAAAATTTGATTTACATATTCCATTTGCCCATTGGTTTAAGGATGTAAAGCCAAAGATAACTTTATGTCCACTTTTAAAATCTTAAAAAGAATTCTCTAAAATTTTGAAACAAATTGAATCCATCTATACAATATAATATTAATGGACAATCTATAATAGCAATAAATATTATAAAAAACTACTTTTTTACTTATGATAGATTGTTAATATAGTAAAAAATGTGCCATCTTAATAAAATAATTTATTATTATAAATATAGAATCGTAAGAACTTAAGACTAGAAGTTTTGTGACAAAATCTATAGAAACAAAAGATTCTAGTCGGTCTAGAATAAATAATGGCTAAAAAAGTATATAATATCAATAAAAATAGAGATTTTTGATATTGAATAAACATCGTATGATTGTACAAAGTCTTTGACTGTATTTTTCCTTTGAAGCTATCAAAAATCTCTTGATATTAGTTCAAAATTCTTATTATATTTAAAATATCTAATTATTGGAAAGTTATGACAAGCTTGAAAAATACATAATCATGCTTTATCTTTTAAAATATATAATTGTCTCTCAAAATAGAATAGATTATTTTTGAACTTGAACCTAGATATCTCAAAATACCTAGATACTTACTTGATTGAATTGGTCAAAAAGTTCTAAAATCAAAGATAGAAGATACTTATTTTTTATAGTGATTTTATTGAATCTTCTCTAGTCCACACACGTCTCCAAAGATTCGTCTTTTTTCTTCAAAAATAAGATAAGAGCCTATATTGGAGATTTAGAATGGTATATGAAGTTCTTAGCCAAGTTCTTGTTAATGTATTTTTTTTACTACAGCTAACTCATTTTATAATAAACTATAGATTGTTTCAAATGGTGGTTGAGCTTTTTTTTTAAGATCAATGGAATAATTATAGGAACAATTCTTTGAAAAATATTTATATTTTTTTCTTTAAAATATCTTAATAATTTTAGTATTACCTTGAAATGTCATTTGAAATAAGTATGGCATATATAACAAAAGTTAAACTCTTATTTTTACTGCATGCATAAAAACTCTTGTATCTACTAAGAAAAGTTTGATTATATTGGATTTATGTATTTTTACTTGACTAGCAAAATCTTCAATTAATCTACAAAAAAAATCAAGATTATCTAAAGTCTGGTCTATTTGAATTTATATTTTTCTAGCAATAGTAATTCTAAAATAATTAGATTAAAAAGATAACTAATTATATTAAATATTATTAAGATATTATAATCTTTAGTTGCTACATCTTAACAAAAAAAATCATGGATAACATCTTCACAAGACAATAAATAATCTATGACTTTTACATGCATAGATTTTTTTTTTTTTTTTAACTAAAAATATTTTTTATTTTTATAACAAAGGCCTTGACTATAAAATAAGGTGATACTTAAGAATCTAGCAAGGCAAAGAATTTATGATTTTTTGGTCCTAAACAAGCTTCTATTGTAAAATAAGGTGAAGAATTTAAAGAGAAAATAAGACCTTTATTAGGTACTATATAAGATTCTAAATACACGATCCTTATTGTAATTTAAAAAAAACTCATTTTCAAATACATCAACTTTTTTAACAAAAATTCTTCTCATTTTGTGATTATGTTACTTCAAAAGATAATATTGAACAGTAAGCTTAGGTTCTCTACAAGATGAGTACAATCATTTTTAATGATGTCAAGTCTTTTCTAGCTTAATAAAATATTTAAAACGTACTATGACAATTTTCATAGGTTTTGATCTTAATGAATAAACTTCTAAAAACTTAGAATTTATTGCCATGACTTGACTTATATCTCTCTAAGAAAACCTTTGTTCTTAGCATCCTTCAAAAAGTCAATTTTTATATGCAATGGCTTAAATAATAAATTATTTTAATAAATCTGCTCTTGGCATTGATAACAATAAATCTTTGATATTGTCTTTTTATCCATATAAAAATTGATTGATAAAGGCTTTGTCATTTCAATCTACATTATAAGCAAGGTTTTGAAATTCTATAGCATATATGGTCACTAAACATGATATTTGTTATAAAGATAGAAGTAGATCTTTCCTACTATTTTTTTATTATTTTCTACAAATATAGCAATAAAATCTTTATAGAATGAATAGATCATAAAAGAATTGTGAATCTTTATTTATTTAAGGTATAAAGTAAAAAAAATACTCTTGGATAGAATTGCACCTATGAATCTAAATTTAATTAATCTATCATAGTATTAAAAAGGATGCAATTTTAGAAAGAATTTCATTTGTTATAGAAACCTTAGACATTTTGATCTTATTTTGTCAAAATTCTTTGACATACTTATCTTTGCATCTTTTATACTTACAAAAACAAGGTGTCTTATATTCAATGGTGATCTTTATTTACTTGCTTCTCTGAATTGTAAAACTTCTTGGTATAGAATATGAACATCATTGTTGACTACTTCCATAGATATGGAAATAGTACCTCCATAGTTAACATTAGATATATATGAGATTTTGATCCTAAAGATGTTGACAAGCTTGTGAAGATTTGCAATAGTTACAAATCTATTTTCACTTCTATCATGAGTAGCATTGATAATTTTTTCTTTTATAAA
This sequence comes from Physcomitrium patens, assembly GCF_059467195.1. Taxonomy (NCBI): domain Eukaryota; kingdom Viridiplantae; phylum Streptophyta; class Bryopsida; order Funariales; family Funariaceae; genus Physcomitrium; species Physcomitrium patens. Next base: position 8,959,026 of record NC_143427.1, on the reverse strand, counting down.
TAATTCAAATGGATTCATAAGTTAAATTAGAAGAAGATAATTCACAATCTCTAATATCAAATAAAAATTTCTAAAAATACGGATAATTTACTCTCTTTATAAAAAATAATCATTCTTTAGAAAACTAAAAATTAATTTAAAAATAGATAGTTTGTAACCTTTAAAATACAAAAATAGAAGTAGAATAATTTATGCACTTCTAAAAATAATAAAAATAATAAGTTTGAATTTTGTCAAATTATCAAAGACATAAATATTAAAAAAAAAAAAAAAAAAAATCAATGTATTCTTTTGTTACTCAAGAAGACTAAAAAATTACTCAAATACAATATAATATTAAACTAAAATAGCTTTTGCTAAAGATAAAAAGACTAAAAAGCCTTAAAATAAGATTAAAGACTAGAAAGACATTGATAAGAATGAAGGAGGCTTTATTCTTACCTCCATATATACTATCTAACTAGAAGCTATGTAGTGATATTCTATAGGACCTCCAACATGTGTTTAAGGTGTAAGACTTATGTTTTAATTTATAAGCAAAGTTTTTTATATGTATGCCACATTGTTAGCTTGTATCATAAGCTATCCACATGTACAACACATGGCTAATTTATTAGCCGAGTTTCTAACCTATCAATCAATTATAAACATGTATAAAATAAAATTTTCATCTATAAAGCTTTTAAGAAGCTTTGCCATGAGATAATAATAAATCTACCTATATTTATCTTTTACCTAATATTTCTTATTTAAATAAATATATGTCCATGATATTAGCAAAAGAATCCCTAAATTGTTATAAGAGTACAATTTTGTGCTTGTAAATCTCATTTCAACCTTGATTTATAACATGTCCTCTTTAAATATTAATTTTTTATTTTTTAAAGTATTTTTGCTAATAATTATTTTTAACTCCCTGCTAAAGATGTTTATATTATTTTTTTTGATATTCTTTATTTTACCTTATTATATATGTATAAAATAAATAGTAAAAAAAATAATATAAATCTTTTTTGATATACTTTATTTTACCTTATTAAAAGCTTTATAGATATAGATTTGACTTTATATGTATTTATAGGTAATTAATAGATTAAAAACTTGGCCAACAAATTAGCCACATATTATATATATTGGTGACTTATAGTAAAAGTTGACCATGCAACACACATGTAGAAAACCTATCTTATAAGTAAAATATGTATTCCATAAGTTGGACATGTGTTGAAGGTTCTATGAAACATTACTAAATTGCTATTAATTAGATAGTATATATAGAGGCAAAAGAGAGGTCTTTTTCTCTCTTGTCAATGCCTTTTTTATTTTTAGTCTTGTTTTGAAAGTCCTTGGTCTTCTTATCTATGGCATTAGCTATTATAGTCTTATTATTATATCAACTTTGAATGATTATCTATTTTGTTTCTAAAGACAAAAGAGTGTATTGATTGTTTAGTTTTTTATGATTCATATCTTTGACAAGAGGTCATATACAACTATATATAATAAGTAAAAAATAGCTCCTTTTCAATAAGATATAATAGACTAACATAATTTAAGACTTTATTTTAAGAAATTTTTGGTAGCATCTATTTAAACATTTTAAAAACAATTGTAAAATCTCATGTTATTTTTTCATTACAAAATATTTTTTATTATTGATTTCATAGAATCTTCTAATTAATTTGTACTTCTAAATAACTATAAAATATTATAAAGATTATGATATAAATTTACATATATAAAATTTCTATTATTTTATTTTATGATGATGATTTTTGGTCAAAGTATCATATGCTATATTTGATATGAAGATTATAATTTATAAATAAATAATATTAATTTTTAAAATAAAAATTTAACTTTTAAAAAAGGTTAAATTTATATATACATACATATAGATATATAATTTTTTAATAATTTACTAAAATATTATTTATTATAAAAATATTTTAATTTTTTTTTGGCTAATACTTTGATTTAATTATAAATATAATTTTTTTTTTTTTTTTTAAGAAATATTATGTTATAATAAAATTATTTCATTCTTTTAACTTAATAATTGCAGCTTTTAGAGATATTTATTTATGATAAAGAAATTTATAAACCTTTTCTTAAAAATTTATTAAGTAATAAGAATATAAAAATAAAAATAATATAAGGAATCAAGATTAAAAAAACTAGTTAATACACTTAAATAATAATAATAATAATAATAATAATAATAATAATTTTAATCATCATAATACAATATAATATTTAAGATTGAAAATATAATATTATTATTTTATTTTTAAAATAGACTAGTAATTCTTATAATAAATTTGGCTATTAAAATTTTAATGTAATATTTCTTCATATAAAAATTAACTTAATTACAAAGAATTGTGCCTATTATATATTGATATCAATAAGTATACATAGAAATCTTACAAAGATCTTGCAAAAGTAATAAAATGTTAATATATTTCTTTTTAAATTCATCTATTAAAACCATAGATCAAATATTATTAAAGAATAAAATAATAAAATATTTATATCAATTAATAGAATTATTTGGTATAATTTTATAATATTTATATATTTTTAAAAAATAAAAAATTAGTTTAAAATTAAAATATAATAAACTATAACTATTTTAGATAAGTAATAAAAAAATAGAATTTATAATAGAATTAATTAAATAAAATATAAAACCATATAACTTCTCCAAAGACTTGAGTTGAATAAATTTAATTTAACTTAAGATTCAGTCTTTTTTCTTTTTTTTTAAAAAAATCCATTTTAAATAAATTCTTAGAATTAAAATTTTAAAACATATAAATTTTTTAATTCTATATATATATATATATATATATATAGTATAAAAATTATATAATAGAAGTAAAAACTTCATGCAACAAAATTACTTAATATAAGAAATAAACATATCTTAATATTTAATATATCTTATAATTAGCAATACTATTTTTAAAAAAATTACAATTTTTTTATACTTTTCAATATTTTCTTCAAGTATTTTCTTAAATCTAAAAATACGTTGTGAAGGATCGTTCAAGATATTTGTACAAGCTTGAATAATATGTTTTATGCTTGTTGTGAACTTCTAAGGAAATTACACAAAAATGGTCTTAGGACTGTCTTAGAAAATAGTCTAATAAATTTTTAACACATTTCTTTACTTTATTGATGTTGTCCAAAAATATAAATTGCTATATGCATGTTGAAAAGCTTATGAAATGAATACAAGGTTCCAAATTCTGTAATGATTAATAAACACATCTTTTTAGATTTGACTTGAATTGTGGTTGATACATGTAATTGGTAGTGATATTTTTCATTGACTCACAATTCATACAGTGAGTTTAGTCACACATGTGCAAAAATAAATAAATATATAATTAAAAATCACACATATGTTCTAAAATATTCTCCCTAAAACCACGTAACTAATGTTACTAATGCTACGAATAAATTGGTACACAAATATAACGTAAGAAGCATTGGGAAGTCAACAAACACGTTGAATTATCGAAGGGCATGAGACTTCACCCTTCAGAGAAATCAGGTAACCCTAATTTGTGACCAGGCAGAGGAGCTACTCAGACTTCATGCAAGGTTCTTAGCTCCCATTCAAGCGTTCTTAGATTCAACGATGACTTTGTTTTCTTTCAGTGTAGTGATGCCGAAGCTGAGACGATCTGAGATGGATTCACTCTAAATGGTTATGTTAATACTACTGCCAAACCTTCGAGAACATGTTAGTCTTTTAGGATTGTGCTGGAACAGAAATCATTAGTTCTAGCTCACGCTTGTCTGTCTTCATGTGTAGGCCCTTGATTTGTGAAGCACTCTTCCTGAATTGTTCCAAATAGCTCTCGACGATAATCTGCTTTTTCCTCAATGGTTCATTGACTTTAGATGTCTGGAATATAGATCCACGAAACTGAAGAGTATGGCTCACTCGCAGCAGCGCACTGCACATTGATCATGGCCCTGAGGTGGACGGAGATTCATGGTGACATTAGCTATTTCGTCGTCATTGTGGGATCCACATACTATGTTCCATCTGCATAATGATGAGTTGGAGATAGCCTCATCACCTGAGACTAGTACAGACACGAAGCCTAACCTCGAATATCATAAACATCCCTACTGTTTGGAGTCGGGTAATTAGTTCTCTGGCCACAACCAAAAAATATCTACAAGTGTAAAATTATGCATATTAAATGAACCGTGACAGGATTTGTGCCGATGTTGCGGTGGTGCTTAGCCACTTCGCACCTTCTGCAAAAAGACGTATCCAGGATGACACATCTACCTTCCCGTAATCCGTCCCGCTTGTTCAATTTTCTTGGCGACGGTTCTTCGTTAGCAACATCGCAATTCAGTTTCTCTCAGATTTATCATGTAGGCTTGAACATGCAATCATCTGAACTGTACTGACACGGTCGTACAGAATTAAGAATTAACAGCGAACGGTGTCTTCGGTACACTGATTAAAGTGTGTCGAAGCTGTTGGTGACGAAAGTTTGTCCATTGGTGACGCAGTCAGCAGATGAACGTGGGCAGATCCTACAGAAGACTGTAAAGCAGCCCGACCTTTCTCGTGGAGACACCAATCCTGGGAAACAAACAAGATAGTCATGACGGTTCATGACATCACAATATCAATCGGTTACTGAAAATTCTGGCCGATGAAGGATGCAGCTCCGTCCCAATCAAGCAATCGTTAGAATCATGTGCCAATGTAACGTCCAAATTCATTGACGATTGGATGCTCTTTAGCAGGCTGGCAGACGACGCTATGACCTACCTTACAAATCAGAGTATTTCCACTCGTGCCCCAATAGGCTCAGTGGTGGGATCCGCCGTCTAACCCAATCTGGTTCCTGGCTTATACCCCCCCCATACGGTACGTAGGCTAAGAGGCCCGAGTGACTGCCGCGTGGTGGATTCAGTCCACGAGTCCATATATTTTTAGCGATCCTTGATCTTGAAATAAAAATGATGGATTTCACATAGGATTTTGCATGGCTTCTCTGATTACGCTAAATTTGATGCGCCCAAACCTACATGTGACGGGCCCTATACTAGTTTTTCACTGACCACGCGGGGAGTGGAGCAATTGACCATAACAATTTAGGTATGGCTACGCCATATTTTTTATCGCGGTGCAGGTGCTCCTAATCGCAGGAAAATCCTCACCTTAATTCTACAATCCCGCAAGAGCGTCTACCTTCAATAATAAAATGATGTTGCTGATTACACAAGAATATGCATCAACACAAAACCATGACTAGCTCAGGTGTAATTTAAGGTGTTACAGCCTCGATGATCGAACCTCGGGTCAGAGTTGACGTTTGTCCGTATCGTGTCTAGTGGCGGGTGAGCATGAACAGCTGTCGTAATCCTTGGGCTAGTTAACGAGCTTCAATTGCCAGATCGAGAAGCAGCTGTAGTTACCTGTAAAGCTCGAGACCGAAACTGGTGGATCAGGTTCACAGGACTCGTTATCGGCATGTCACGCAAATGAAAACTTTCGGTTAGCTTTGGGAATGGTGCAATGCGGGGGTTCTGCACCGTCGGTTCATTCCTGCGCTGCCAGTGCCGGAATCCGGCGGAGCCATATGCTGAGAGCTAGAAGCCCTCCTGAGTAGAACGAGAAAAAAGTGGAGGTGGAGCACAAGCTGAACCGTAGAGTTACTGCATTACTCGTTATTCTGTTCAGTATCACTTCTGAAGTGTGAACAAATATTGGAAGGCAGAAAGGAAGGTATGGTATGAGAGTAGTGGATGGACAAATGAATGAATGTGATGATTGGATGGATGCTAATAAGGAATTAAATGGATGACTGTGGTTTGTGGATGGAAGCAAGGAAATAAGACTTAAATTTTAGGAACAAAAGATGGGTAACAGAAATGGTTTTGATTCTAAAATTAGGTTTTTTCACTTTATTGTTGTCATTAATTGTGTTAAATGAAGGCATTGCATAAATGAATCAAATGCCTAAAATAAAGGAATTGATAGTAAAATTTAAATTAGTTGACAAAAAGAATCATTAAACTAAATTTATAATTACAATTGCCAGAAAAACCCTCTAATTATTTTTGATGAAGTTTTGTTCTGATTAGTAATTAAATATAGGAAAGAGTATTTTGTATAACCATAGAAAAAAAATAGTACAAGTAATTAGTTTGTACAATCAGAATCATAAACTACTTTTTATCTATAATATATTACAATGCAATATACTTTATTTTTATTTATAAACTCTTTAATATTTACAATTTACATAAAAGAATATTAAATTGACTCACCCATAACTTAAATCAACCTATTTTGCTCCTATAATTTTTTTAACACAAGGTATAATTGGCTAGATAAAGCATCTAAAGTTCTTTATTATTTTCCACGTCAATATGTAATATTTAAATCAAAACAAGATAGAAACATATTCCATTCACCTTGGCAACAATCTAAAATATGAATTTTCATAAAATACTCAAGATTCTTATAATCTATATATACAATCATTAGATGTGAATCACCTTTAAGTAAATGGCACCATTATTAGAAGGAATCTAAAATAATAAGAAGTTTTATAATTATAGATTTCATGATTAATCTTATTAATTGAAATTTTTTGATAATAAAATTCCATGGGATTTAGTTTCTTGTCTTTTTATTTTTAATAATAGTACAACCTTTAGTGCAAAATTTGATGCATTAATTTTATATATAAAGTTTTTTAAAAAATAAAAATAAAATTAATATACTAAGATTGGAAATGAAATAAAAATCAACTTGAAGTCTTAAAAAGCCTTGTATGTTTGAGGCTATTAATTCAATTTATCTTTCAATGTCAAGCAAATAAGTGGAACTGGCACTTGAAAATAGTTCCTAATAAATATCTAATAAAAATTAGCAAAACAAAGAAAATATTGTATATTTTAGCTTGTATCATTTAACTTTTGTAACATCAACCTCACATATTCTTCATATTCTTTAAGACTTTTTGAATAGATCAAAATGTCATCAAGGTAACAAATAAAAAAATTATCCAATTTTTTTCAAAAAACATCATTTATCAAGTGTTGGAATATAGTTATTGCATTAGTTAGTTCAAAAGGCATGACATTGTATTCAAATTACCTATACCTTGTCCAAAATATGTCATGGACATACATTGGAAGATTCTTCGAATATTCTTCTAGAATATTCTTCTAAAGATTCTCTAAAGATTCCTTTAGAAGGTTCTAGAAGATTCTTAGAATATTCCCTAAAGATTCTCTTAGAAGGTTCTAGAATATTCTTAGAAGGTTCTAGAATATTCTGATAGATTCTAGGAAGTTGCTCGAGAAGTTTCCTAATTAGTAGAAGTTGTTGGAGAAGCGTCCTAGTTAGCGGAAGTAGCTCGAGAAGCTTCCTATTCAGTAGTATATATAGGAGTCGAGGCTGAAGGGTTCTTCAGTCTCGACAACACATCTCTTGGAGTTCTAGCTCACCTTTCTGGTGTTGTTCTTGTACTCATCTGTTTAATCTAGTTCTGCCACTTCTTCGTGAACTTCTTGTTAGATTTCAAGTCTGTATTTTGTGTCCGTGACAGTTCGTCGAGACTACATTTTCACTGGTATCAGAGCTAGTTCCTTCTTATTAGAGAGTGGATTACCCCTCTTCTTGAAGGTGTGCTAGTGTTTTAGAGGTTGCGGATTATCCTCCTCTAAACTGATATCTCTTCTTTCTCAATATTGGAGCCTTATTCTTCTTGGAGAGAGTGGATTACCCCTCATCTTGGAGTCTTAAGGCGTTTTAGAGGTTGCGGAGTACTCTCCTCTGAACCAATATTGTCCTCTTGTCAAAACTCTTTTTTTTTCTTTCTGAAGGTTAGCCGAAGGTTAAGACGTTAAAATGGCTGAAAGTTTGGAATCCAAACTAGACTCCATCATAAATGCTCTTGCCTCGTTGTCACATAGGACAACAGAGATCGAAGGAGTCATGGTAGGACTCCATAACAATGGAGCATCTGGGATAGCGCCATCTAAAGCATATCAGCCTCAAACTTCTGCGCCAGAAGAAGCAGTTCTACCTCCATTTCAACAAGATCGAGTAGTCCTACAACGAAAGGAGCCTCGAGTTAGTCTTCCGGATAAGTTTGATGGAACTCGTTCCAAGTTTCGAGGTTTTGTCAACCAAATCAGGTTGATAACAATTTTACAGCCCGAACGTTATCCGACGGAAGAAGCGCGTGTTGGGCTTGTTGGAACCTTGCTTACAACACAAGCTCTGTCTTGGTTTACTCCCTTGTTTGAGAAGCGATCGCCAATCCTGAGCAACTTTGAAACGTTCTTGGAGGCGTTTGCAGAAGCATTTGGCGAGCATGATAAAGTTCGATGGGCTACAACAAAGACCCGATCGCTACGACAAGGAACACGCTCTGCATCAGTCTATGCCTCGGATTTCAGACAATTGGCAAGTGACATTAATTGGGGTGAAGAGGCGTTGGTGAGTCAGTTTTATTGGGGCTTGAAGGATGATGTGAAGGACTTGCTGTTATCTCTTCCTGATCCTCAAACGCTCAACGAAGCTATTAGCCAAGCTGTAAAGTGTGACAACCGCCTATTCCAGCGTCGCCAAGACCAACGTCCAAGACACCAAATGACTCGTTACAACGTGACTATGTCTGCAAATAGCTTAAACTCACATTCGGAGGCAACAGACATGCAAATCGACACGGCGCGTGTCCGATCTCTTACTCCAACAGAGAAGAAACGGCGTATGGAGGAAGGGTTATGTTTGTACTGTGGAGAAGAAGGTCACAAGGTTGGAAATTGCCCAAAGAAGCAAAATTGGCACCCTGTCAAGACTAGAAGTGCGATGATTCCGGAAAACGACGACGCCCAGCCACAGTAGGAACCGTGCGGCTGGACAATCTAATATCACGACAACAATCAGGTTCCTCCTTCTCTGTCCAATCTGCCCGTTGTTTTACAATTCCTTTGTTTTTAGGCCTTCAAAAACAAAAAACTTTAGCTTAATTGGATTCGGGAGCATCTACTTGTTTTTTAGATGAAGAGTTTGCTAAACGCCACAAGATCCGTTTAGTACAGAAGTCCAAACCTGTTCACGTAGAGGTGATAGATGGACGACCCTTATTGTCAGGCAACGTTACCCACGAATCAGAACCTATAGAAGTGGTGTTTAAGGACCATAGTAGTCACGTTATTTTTAATATTATTAGAACCCCATCAAGCCCTGTTATCTTTGGTCTTTCTTGGTTAGAAGATCATAATCCGTCCATTGATTGGAGGCTACGAAGGATAACATTTCCTGAAAAAAATAATAATAAACCTGTTGGTAGAACCTACATGAAGAAATCCATGTTTATTGGAGCGAGAGCGTTCCTAAGTTCGTCCAAGGAAGGCGCACCATTTGTCATTTATGCAGCTCCAACTAGCGGCGAGAATATCTCAACATCGAATATACCAGAGCAATATAGGGATTTTGAAGACGTGTTTCAGAAGAAGAACGTCGATATACTGCCGAAACATCGACCATATGATTGCGCCATAGACTTAGAGGAAGGAGCGCAACCACCTTTTGGTCCAATATACAACCTATCGCAGACAGAGTTGGCAGAATTGCGGAAGTACATCGATGAGAATCTAGCCAAGAATTTTATTCGACATTCAAAGTCGCCAGCTGGAGCACCAATCCTATTCATGAAGAAAAAGGATGGCTCACTGCGGATGTGCGTGGACTACCGAGGACTCAACAAGGTGACCAAGAAAAATCGCTATTCCTTACCTTTGATCTCCGGCCTCTTAGATCAACTTGGACGTGCAAGAATTTTTACAAAGATTGATTTAAGAGGAGCCTACAACCTTGTGCGAATCAAAGAAGGAGATGAATGGAAGACAGCCTTTCGTACAAGGTATGGCCATTTTGAGTACAATGTCATGCCTTTTGGTCTTACCAATGCTCCAGCGGTCTTTCAGCATATGATGAACGACATCTTTCGGGAGTACCTCGATGACTTTGTTGTCATCTATCTGGATGATATTTTGATATTTTCCAAGAATGAAGAAGAACATGAGAAGCACGTTTGTTTGGTTCTTGAAAAACTACGCGAACGAGGACTCTACGCCAAGTTGGAGAAGTGTCAATTTCACCAGAATGAGATGGAATTTTTGGGCTTCATTGCGACTACAGAGGGCTTGAAGATGGATCCAAAAAAGGTAGAAGCAATTATATCTTGGGAAGTTCCGAAGACGGTTAGAGATGTTCACTGTTTTCTTGGATTTGCTAACTTCTATCGGATCTTCATCAAGAATTATTCTCAAGTTTCTGCACCACTCACGTGTCTAACAAGCAAAGACAAGCTCGAATGGGGATCACAAGCAGCAAAAGCATTTCAAGATCTCAAGACGGCATTCACTACGGCTCCAATCTTGGTACACCCTGACTTTGCAAAGGCTTTCTATTTAGAGACAGATGCTTCAGATTTTGCTTTGGGAGCTGTGCTTTCACAGATGGGCATAGACAAGAAGCTTCACCCACTTGCGTTCTATTCACGAAAGTTCTCTGCTGCTGAGATCAACTACGAGATCCACGACAAAGAGCTGCTTGCTATAGTGGATGCCTTCCAAGAGTGGCGTCACTTCCTCGAAGGAGCTGCACATCCAGTGACTGTTTATACGGACCACAAGAATTTGGAGTACTTCATGACAGCTCAAATTTTGAATCGTCGTCAAGCTCGATGGAATATGTCTCTATCACGATTTGACTTTATTATCACCTACCGCCCTGGAAAACAGCAAGGATTATCTGACGCATTATCGAGGAGATCGTATCTTGCGCCAAAGGCTGGAGAAGCAGCGTTTGATCAACAATGTACAACATTGTTGAAACCAGAAAAATTCAGGATTTTTGCTACTGTTGCAACTATTGATGATGGCTTCCTCAGCGAGGTACGTACTGCGACCATTGAGGATTCTATAGCTCTTGACATCAAACAACGTGTCGATAATGACAAGTTTAAGGTGGAAGGAGATCTTCTGTATTTTGAGGAGCGGTTGTATATCCCAAAAGGACCAACTCAACTCCGAGTACTTCAATCTCGCCACGACTTTCCAGCTGCGGGACATTTTGGATTCAACAAGACTTTGGAGCTCATTTCATGAGATTTTTGGTGGCCCCAAATGTGGAAGGATGTGAAGGAATTTGTCCTTTCTTGTGATGTTTGTTCAAGATCCAAGATCCCTCGACATCGTCCATATGGACTTCTCCAGCCATTGCCTATTCCGCACCAACCATGGTCTTCAGTTTCTATGGACTTCATTACGGACCTACCACCATCGAATTCATTTGACAACATCTTTGTTGTGGTGGATCGATTTACAAAGATGGCACATTTCGTGCCTTGCAAGAAAACATCATCAAGTGAAGACACCGCAAGACTCTTTCTTGATAACATATATCGTTATCATGGCCTACCAGATGATATCGTGTCGGATCGAGGTACTCAGTTTGTATCCAAGTTTTGGAGGTCCCTCTTTGAGATATTGAAGGTGGATATTAAGCTCTCTTCGGCTTTTCATCCTCAAACTGACGGTCAAACGGAGCGGGTGAATCAAGTTTTGGAGCAATATTTACGATGCACCATCAACTATCAACAAGATGATTGGACTGCATATCTACCGCTTGCTGAGTTCGCATACAACAACACTCTTCATGCGTCAACTCAACAAACACTATTCTTCTCCAACTACGGATACCACCCCAAGCTCAATTTATTGAGTTCTTTAGCAAATAACAACCCAGCAGCTGAAGGATTTGTGAAGCAACTATCGGAGCTTCAAGCGACGTTGAAGCTTCAATTGCAATCTGCCCAAGAGAGTTACAAGGCATCTGTAGATAAATATCGAAATGAGGCGCCTACTTTTAAAGTTGGAAGTAAAGTATGGCTTCTTCGACGAAATATCAAGACCAAGCGGCCATGTGATAAATTGGACTATCGGAGATTAGGGCCATTTGTTATCGGGAAGCAGATCAATCCGGTGGCATATCGTCTGGAGTTACCAGCTACTATGAAGGTACATCCAGTCTTTCACGTGTCTTTCTTGGAACCTTATCGAGAGTCAGCTTTTCCCCAAAGAGTACAAAGTCCGCCACCAAGTATCGAAATTGAAAACCATGAGGAATACGAGGTGGAAAAGGTACTAGATTCACGGCGTAATAGAAGAAAATTGGAGTATTTAGTGCATTAGAGTGGATACAACATCAATGAACGAACGTGGGAGCATGCCGAAAATCTTGCCAATGCGCCAAAAAAGGTACAAGAATTTCATCAACGATATCCTCATAAACCTAAGCCGATTCAATGATAGCTTCTTGCTGAAGCTTGCTCATCAAGTAGCATAAAAAGGGAGGAGGGCACCTCCAAAATCCATAGTTCGATAGTGTAGAACTTTGTTAGCAACTATAGTTTGCTCTCATCATTTTAGCCTTTAGACATGGATAGTCAAGATACTACACTTGTTATGTCATCTCAAGCGACTAGCTCACGAAGACGACCGCGAGATGAAGAACCGCCTGCACCACAACGACGTCGGAGGATACCGAGCAACAGATCGCTAGTAATTGTATTTGAGGTCGAGCCTGCCTACGACGGTCAGCCAGAAGGTGTGTTTGGAGGACAGTTTCACAATGAAGACACAAAAGTCCACGCTTGGTCAGAGGTTGAAGGTGTTGGTCACTACCGTTGGCTCCAAGGGCCGATGAATCATTTGCCTCGCGAACAACAATTGGAATTCATAGCGGATGTGATGCGACAGATTTTCATTTTCTTGCGTTGGTATTGACTGATAACAACATTGCTTCTCGGAGACCTCGAAGTTAGAAGAGGAGGTGATGTCATGGACATACATTGGAAGATTCTTCGAATATTCTTCTAAAATATTCTCTAAAGATTCCTTTAGAAGGTTCTAGAAGATTCTTAGAATATTCCCTAAAGATTCTCTTAGAAGGTTCTAGAATATTCTTAGAAGGTTCTAGAATATTCTGATAGATTCTAGGAAGTTGCTCGAGAAGTTTCCTAATTAGTAGAAGTTGTTGGAAAAGCGTCCTAGTTAGCGGAAGTAGCTCGAGAAGCTTCCTATTCAGTAGTATATATAGGAGTCGAGGCTGAAGGGTTCTTCAGTCTCGACAACACATCTCTTGGAGTTCTAGCTCACCTTTCTGGTGTTGTTCTTGTACTCATCTGTTTAATCTAGTTCTGCCACTTCTTCTTGAACTTCTTGTTAGATTTCAAGTCTGTATTTTGTGTCCGTGACAAAATACCGTCTTTTATTTATCCCTTCTTTTATGCATATCAAATTATAAGATCTATAAAAATTAGTCTTTTTACATCTTTGTTTATCCTAGTTATTCAAAGAGTCTTGATATCAATAATAATTGATAAAAATTCTTTACCATTAGCCTTTTTAAACCTTAATAATTAACATATATTTGTAAAGATTCATCCTTCTTCTTTACAAAAAATATAGGTGCTCTAACAAGTAATTTTGAGTGTCAAATGAAGTTCTTAAAAATATATTTTTTAATAAATTTCTACAAGGCTATTAATTTTATTTATAAAAGATTATATATTAGTCCAAATGATAGTTGAGCTCTTTTTTGTAATTCTATGGTACAATCATAAGGTCAATATATTGGCATTATGTTTGTATTTTTTTTTCAAAAATATCTTTAAAATCTTAATATTGAATTGGAATATCTTGTAAAAAATATTTAATTAAATTTTTCATTGGAGCACTATTATTTTTTGTACACACAAAGGTAGTAACTTGAAGAAAAGTTGTAGTTTATATCTTCTTTTGATATTTTGATCTTGAAGAAATTAAAGAGATATTCTAATTAATATCGAAATTATGTAATTTAAACCAAGGGAATCCTATGATGATAGGATTTACAAGACATTGAATAATATTAAAGATGATATGTAATACTTGATCTTCTAATATCACTTATAAGAATTGTATTTCTTCAATAATATCTTTCAATAAAAGTAATTATCCATCAATGACTTTAACAAGTATAAGATGAATCTTCATCATGAATATTAAGTTATATTTAGTTATAAAATCTTTAATTATAAAACATGCTAAGGCTTTTGTATCTAAAAACTTTTAAAAAAAATCTCACAAATTTAAGTTTATATATATATGTATATATATATGAAGTATAAAATAAGATATAGAATCTAAAAATAAAAAGAAACTATTTTTTAGTACTTAAAATTTTGTAGTGTCCAACTATATAGTCTCTATTATGATTGGACGTCTTTATTTTTTGATATAGCCAATTTTAAAGTTGATATCATAATTTGTGTCTTAAATCTTTGAAGCTTGTTCAAACACTTTAGTACTTTGTGATTTGGCTTTCTATAATATAAACAAAAATTTTCTTATGAGCACTTATTCTTCAATATTAGTATAAGTGATTTAAATTAAATTTTATCAATCTGCATAGCTTGAAGACTTGTTGAATGCTTCTTTAATATTCATGAAGAAGTAGAAATGATACTATAATATACATTATCAAAACCAAATTATCTTTCTTCTTATAATTCTAATGATTGATTGTTACAAATAATAGCTTGAAATATAAGTTCTTCTAAATTATCAACTTTTGACATTGTAATCAATAAATTTTTCACATTGTCTCTTGAATCATATCAAAATCAATTCACAAAAGCCTTATTGTTCCAATTAAGGTTATAAATAAGCTCTTGAAATTTTGGAGCATAAATTGAAACTAAATGTGTATAAAATACACGAATCTCAAAAAAAAAAAATATCAATATACTCTCCTGTCAATGAAAAATACTAAAAAATCATTGAAGGATAATATAGTATTAAATTAGAATAACTATTGCTAAAGACAAGAAGATTAGAAAGTCTTGAAATGAGACTAAGAACTAGAAAGACATTGACAAGAGTAAAAAAGGCTTCACTCTTACCTCCATATATACTCTTAATTACAAGCTATATAGTGATGTCTTATAGAACCTCCAAAATATGTTGAATTTACAAGACACATATCTTAACTTGTAAGTCAATTTTTTTTATATGTATACTATATAGTTAGCTTATTTCCTAAGCTATCAATGCATGGATAACTTGTTAACAAATTTTCTAATCTATCAATCAACTACAAACATATGTAAAGTCAAAACAACATTAATGAAGCTTTTAAGAAGCCTTTTTAGAAAATATTATAAAATAAATTTATTTTTCCTTACTTCTATTTAATCATATAGAAAAATATTAGAATAAATATGCATATCCATAACATTACTCTTTCTTCTAGGAACAAATTCTATAAGGAGCAATCATCATATATTGAAGAAATCTAAGATGTGGTAAATTATGTTTGTTATATACTCTAATCTATATTCTCTTTAAAAATAGTTGATAGGTCTTTTTAGCCATTATTAGTATCTTATATTAGAATATGAAGACTATCATATTATTTAATTATTATTGAGGCCTTTATAACTTCTTTTAAATAAAATATTTCAAACACCATCAAGAATTATTCCTACTTTTAATAAAATTATCAAATATTAAGAGTTTGTTCTAAATTTGTAATATTAAATACATTGTATTTCACCATCTATTTAAAAAAAGACATGTCATTCTTTAAGATCTTTTTTTCAATTATATTATCTTAAAGGTTGTAATAATTGCAATGTGTTATTTGATATATCAACAAATAATAGTTTTTAAATTAAATCTGCTGGTTTTTAGTTCTCCATCTTCTTAACATCATAAATACAGAAAAGTTACAAATAAGAGTAGAAAATAGAATATTATCGTCTCTAAATTTTGTTTCTTTATAGCAAAGATTTCTTATTCTTCATCTTGTTTTTGATGGATATTGTTGATGAAAAGTCTCAATCTTCTTTATTGCATTTATAAGATTCTTTGCTAGCTTCTTTCTACATTCATTAATATCATATCTATTCTAATGAACAAGATATTCTAATCTATTTTGGTTCCTCCTTAAATCTAAGACTTCTTTAACCTTGAATTTTTTATTATTATCTATTTCAATTAAAAGAGGTGGCATTTGTCTTCTTCTTGAGATATTCACTATCTTATATGGATTAAAAAGAGAGAAGAGGAATATAGGATGGATCATCATAAACTCTAGTAGATGTAATCAATAAACAACATGATTGACTTATTTACAAATAAAAAAAGATCCAAGCCTACTATTGTCCAACTTATCACAAAGACAAATAGTCTTAATATTGCAATGAAGTAGTTATACTTTGTCACCTACCGTGAATTGTGGTTGTTTTTTGTAATAGGTATCCACATTGATCTTTTGTCATTCTTGAGTTTCTTTTAATTATGCCTTTATTGTTGAATGTAGCTTTGCCAAATAATTTGCCAAATCTTTTGCAATAGGAATAACAACTTTTGAAAAGGTAAAAATGTTAAATTATCAATAATAATCATAATTAGAAAAATAAGATGTTTTTTGAATAGAAGAATGTATAAAATTATTATATGCAACCTTTATCAATGATACAAAAATCGTCTAATTACCTTGATGATAATTAACGGTATACCTCAAATATTACTTCAAAATTTGATTTACCTATTTTTTTATCAATATATTGGTGATAAAAAGCCAAAAAAAGCTTTATATCTATTATTAGAATCTTAAAAATAATTTTCTAAAATCTTGATATAAATTGAGTTTATTTATTTAATATAATATCTTTAGATAATCCATGATAGTAATAGATGTTGTTAAGAAAAAAACTTAATTTTTTTCACTTATGATAGATTTTGTATATGATATAAGATGTGCCATCTTAATAAAATAATCTATTATTACAAATTTAGAATCATATGAACCTAAGATTAGAAGATTTGTAATAAAATCCATAGAAACAAAAGACCATGATTGTTTTGAAATAGGTAATGACTAGAGAAGTTCATAAGATCAATGATAAGGAGTTTTTTGATCTTCAATAAATATCATATGATTGTAAAAAGATTTTAACTATCTTCCACAATTAAAGCCAATAAAAATCTCTTAATACCAGTTCCAAAGTCTTATTATATCTAAAATATTTGGCTATTAAAAAGTATCACAAATATATATAGATATTCTTGTAAATACCAATATGATTAAATAAAAGTAAGTAAAAGTAGATAAAAGTAGATTAATTTTATAATACCTTCTAAAAAAGCTTCCTAAAAGCTTCATAGATATTATTTTGACTTTATATGTGTTTTTAATTGATTAGTAAGTTAGAAACTTTTTCAAAAAGTTAACCACATATTGGTAGCTTGTAGAATAAGCTAATTATGTAGCGCACATATAAAAAACTTGTCTTACAAGTTAAAATATATGACTTATAAAATCAACATGTTTTGGAGGTCCTACAAGATATTGCCATGTAGCTCTTACTTAAAAATATATAGAGGCAAGAGTGAAGCCTTCTTCACTCTTGTTAATGCTTTTTTAGTTTTTAGTCTTGTTTCAAGACTTTTTAGTCTTCTTGTTATAAAAAATAACCATTCTAATTTAATAATATATCATCTTTGAGTGACTTTCTAGTTCTTTTTAGTATCTCAAGAGTATATTGAAGATTTTTTTCTTTGAAATTCATGTCCTTGACAAAAAGTCATAACAAACTTGAAAATACGTAATTGTACTTCATCTTTTGAAATATATAATTCTCTTATGGAATAGAATAAATTATTATTGAACTTAGAACTTAGAAATAGAGTAGATGAAACTTGAGCTTAAAAGTATCATGAGACTTAGAAGAATTATTTTTAATGTCATGAACAAAAGAATCAAAGGACATACTTGATTGAATTTTTTTAACAAAGGTTAAATCAACAATCAATATTGATTTTATTTCTCAAAGATGAAAATAATTTGGTTTCAAGAAGATCATTCTTTATTGATAAAAAATTACATTTCTTTCTTTTGATACAAGATAAGAACATCTAAAAAAGATATGTGACAAATCTTATTATTTTTTGGATCAATAAGTGATCTTGAAATCAAATCTTGATAAAGACATGCTTGAATAGGCTTGGCAATAATTTAAAATATGCATTCATATAAAATACTTAAGATTCTTGTGATCTACATATATAATTATAGGATTAAAAGTTTCTTCTAGATAATTAGGTAATTATTCAAATGAATCCATAATTGTAAGTAGTTCATTGTTATAAATCTCATAGTTAATTTTGACTGTTGAAAATTTCTTGGAATGAAAAGCCACTGAGTCAAGTTTTTTTTATTTACTCCCATTTATGACAAAATGACATTCATAGCAAAGTTTCATGTGTCTATTTCTATAAAGAATATTTTTGAAAAGTTGATACAATAGAAGATTGGTACAAAAATAAATTTTATCTTTAAGGCTTCAAAATATATTTCAACTTTTTTATTCTACTTAAATTTGTCTTTATATGTCAAGCGTATAAAAAAAGCTATAACTTATAAAAAAATCTTGATGAAAATTCTATAATAATTGATAAATCTTAAAAAATATTTTATATCTTTATTTATTTTTGAGATCTTCCAATCTATAATAATTTAAACTTTCTTAAGATCTATCATAAGACTATTGTTTGAAATAATGTATTTTAAAAAGTTAACTTGATTAATGTGAAATACATAATTTTTTATTTTGGAATATAATCTTACATCTCTTACTTTTATAACATATAATAAATATAAAATTTATATTTTTTTATATTCTTAAAGTAAATCAAGATATTATTTAATTAATAAATAATAAAATTATTAAGAAAATTATAAAAAATATCATTTATTAGATTTTGAAAATTAGATAGCATATTCACAAGTCCAAAAAGCATGACATTATATTTGAAATATTTATACTTAATTTAAAATATAACTTTCTATTTTTTTTACTTTGATGCATATCAAATTATATATTCTTTGTAGATTTATTTTTCTATAAATCTTTGCTTGATTTAGTTGATCAAAAAGTCTTGAAATCTAAGATAGGTGGTACCTATTCTTAATGGTGATCTTGTTGAATCCTTAACAGTTTATACACATCTCCAAAGATTTATCTTTTTTCTTTCCAAATAAGATAAGAACACTAATTAGAGATTTAGAATGATGTATGAAGTTCTTAGTTAAGCTTTGATCAATTTATTCTTTAAGTGTAATCCACTTATTTTGTGATAGGCTATAGATTGATCCAAATGGTAGTTCAACTTCTTCTTGAGGATTAATGGAACAATCATAAAGTTGATGCTCTGAAAGAATATTTGTATTTTTTTTAAAGATGTCTTATTAATCTTAGTATTGGCTTGAAATACCACTTGAAATATTTTTTCCATCAACAATAGGTGTGGCATATATAATAAAAGTTGATCCTTCTTTTGGAACATGCATGAAAATTCTTACACCTACCAATAATAGTTTGGATATATCAATCTTATATATTTTTATTTATTTAGTAGAATCTTAAATAAACTATGAAAAAAAATTAAGATTGCAAGAAATCCAATCTATCTCAAGGTTATACCTTTCTAATCATAATTGTCCTAAAATAATTGGATTCAAATGAGGGATGTAAAGAAAAAATATGATCTTTATTAGGAGTTACATAAGATTTTAATCACATGGTCTCTATTATTGTTGGAGAGACTTATTTTCAATACATCATCCTTTTTGGCAACCATGCTCTTTATTCCATGATTTGCATTGCTTCTTTAAATAATATTGAATAATATGCTTGGATTCTCTACAATATAGGTATAAATATTTTTAACAATAATGAATCTTTTCTTACTTAGCAAGATATTTTAAAATATATTATATTAATTTGCATTGATTTTGGTCTTGATGAATAAGTTTTTAAAAACTTAGGAGTTGCTATTATTACTTGATTTATTTTTCTTCAACCAAATCTATGTTCATATTACCTTTCAAACAATTGATTGTCACATGCAAAGGCTTAGGCAATAAATTATTTCAAAGATTTTACTTTTGACATTATCAATAACCAATCTTTGATGTTGTCATTCAATCCATATTAAAATTGATAAAAAAAAATTCATTATAATGTACATTGCAAGTAAGGTTTTAGAATTTAATAACATATATAGTGATTGACTATTGTCGTGCTAAAAAGTGGTATAATATGTAAAAATAATAAGAAATATTATGAAATTTTGGAATATAATTAAAAATAAAATATAATAAAAAATAAAAATAAAAATAAAAAAATATTTATCTAATTTATTTAAATTTATATTTTATATTTTGTAATTAAAGATAGAAGTTGTTGAATTTATTAGAAAGTAATTAAGAGGGGCTTTAGATCAAAAGTATAATATTTTGACTTCTAAACCATTCCATGTGGATAGATAAGATGAGTGACAGAGGACTTCATTTCTATTCGTTGAAAGTCATATTCAATGGACTTGAAGATGTTATTTGGGATCTTACTAGAGTTTGGAACCACTTTAGGACAATCTATTGAAGGCAAAGGAGACCATTCAAAGAAAGACAACGTATTTGAAGTTTAGAGATTGGATTCAAAAAGTTTGTATTTTGGACTAGAATTTGGTTGAAAGAAATAGATGATTTGGAGTCGTAATGAGAGAATTATCATTGTTTGAAGTTAGAGTGTGATTTTGGTACCTATTATTATACTTTTAAGCATATAGAGAGTTGTAAGAAAGCTTTAGAATTAGAAAGTAAAGTTTGAAAGCTGATTTGAAGATCTAAATTTTATATATAAATATTCATATATTTCAATTAAAAAAAATAAAATAAAAAATATTGGAAGTTAGAATTAAAAACTAAGATTTGTAGGGAAGTTTTTTTTAATGGAGGTTTTGGTTTTTGCCATATCTTGAGCTTTTGAATAAATTTTCAGCTCAAAATTTCTACAAGTATAGTTGACGATGTTAGAAGTTGTACATAAAAAATTCATGATATTCAAGCATTGGATTTTTGAGATATGAAGGAATTAATGCTCAAGTACCTAAAAATTGATTTATATAGTAGTTACTAGAGATTAGGCAATATCCAAAGATTTGAAATAAATTCATAGTTGAATTTTTGTGTAGAATTAGTCAAAGATATATATTAATTTTTAAAAAAATTTGAATCTAGTTGGATTGTTAGATTAGAAGTTATTAAATGATACATATACAAAAAAGATCCCTATAGGAATATAAGTGAATTTAGGATATTTAGTCATATCTTAGGTATTCTTGTACATTCTAGAGTTGTGTATTTGATGTATTTGTCTTCTTGAAGATAAGCTATAAATTATACTTGTATTTTATAATCTTACAACTTATTTAAGTAATTAGTGGTATCTAAAGGCTTAGCACTTTTTTGAGGCAACTCTCTCTACTACGACACAATGATTCTTGTCATAAAGATAAGAACTTAGTTTTTGCTATTCTTTCTCAATCATTTTTTTAAAATATGGACGTAAATACCTCTAAAAATAAATTAAAATCATAAAGAAGTTATAAATCTTTTTCAACCAAAAATACAAACCAAGAAGAGTATTTTCACATAAAAGTGCTCTTATAGACTCAACTTGAATAAATCCATCACGATATTGGAAGGGATGCAACCTTAGGTAGAACTTGACTTATTACAGAAATCTTCAAAATTTTGATCTTGTTCTATCAAACTTCTCAAGCATATTAAACTTTGTCCTTTTTATATTTGTAAAGTAAAACTTCTTAGATTTGATTGTGAGGTCGACCTACTTCCTTCTTTTAAGTCTACAACTTCTTAATACATACTCTAAACCTTTCTTATAGGCATAAATCCAAAATCAAATCCTAAATCCTAAACCAAACTCTAATCAAATCTTAAATCCTAAATCAAATCTTAAATCCTAAATCAAATCCTAAATCCTAAATCAAATCCTAAATCCTAAATCAAATCCTCAAAATAGAGTAGGTTTATCTTGAACTTGAACTTTGAAGTATCATGAAAATTAGAAGAATTATTCGTATTATCATAGAAAAGAAGATCAAATGACATACTTAATTGAATTTTCTTGACAAAGATTGAATCAAAATCAATGTTGATTTCATTGCTCAAAGGTGAAAATGCTCTAATTTCAAGAGAATCATTCTTTATTGATTAAACAATCCATCTCTTTCTTTTGATGCAAGATAAGAACATCTAAAAAAGACATTTGATATACATTATTATTTTTCAGATCAATAAATGAACTTGAAATCAAATCTTGATAAAGACATGCTCCAACAAGTTTGGCTACAATTTAAAATACATGTTGACATGAAATACTTAAGGTTCTTGTCATCTATGTATAGGATAAATAGACTCGAAGTGCCTTCTAAGTAATGATGGCATTCTTGAAATATATCTATACTTGCAAAGAATTCTTTGTTGTGGATCTCATAATTAATCTTAGCTATTGATAATTTTCTAAAATGAAAAGCCATTGAATGGAATTTAATATCTAATCCTATTTGTGATAATATTGTATCTTAGGCAAAGTCTACTAAATTTGTTTCCATAAAAAATGCCTTGAAAAAGTCAACATGATATAAGATTGTTGCAGAAGTAAACTCCTTATTTAAAGCATCAAATAATGCTTTGGCTTCTTTACTCTTCTCATATTTTTTTTTACAAGTCAAATATGTAAGTAGTACTACAACTTGAAAAAAGTACTTCATAAATACCCAATAGTAATTGGTAAAGTTTAAAAAGCATTGCACGTTCTTTATTGTTTTAGGAATCTTTAAAATTATAATAATTTGGACCTTTTTCAGATCTATTATTAGCCCTTCATTAGAAATGATGTATCTAGGAAGTCAACTTGAATAGTATAGAATATACACTTTTTTAACTTGGCATATAATCATATATCTGTAAGTTTTTGTAATACATGACAAATATGAACTTTATATTCTTTGATATCTTTAGAATAAATTAAGATGTCATTCAAATAATATATGACAAAATCATCAAGAAATTCACAAAAGACATTATTTATTAAATTTTGAAAAATAACAGATGTATTTATGAATCTAAAAGACATGACATTATATTCAAAATGCCCATATTTGATTTTAAATATAATTTTTCATTCATTTCCTTCTTTAATGCATACCAAATTATATATTATTTGTAGATCTATTTTTGTATACATCTTTACATAATTTACTTTATCAAAAAGTTTAAAAATCAATAGTAGCAAATATCTATTCTTGATAGTGATGTTCTTGAAGAATTGATAGTCTATACATATCCATAAAGACTCATCTTTTTTCTTCATAAATAAGATAGGAGTCTTGATTGGACATTTAGAATGACATATGAAATTTTTAGCCAAGTTTTCATCAATGTACACTTTAAATGCAACCAACTTATTTTGTGATAGATTATAAATTAGTCCAAATGGTGGTTGAACTCTTTTGTGACGATCGATGGAACAATCATATGGATAATGTTTTAAAAGAATATTTATATTTTCCTTTCCAAAAATGCCCTAGAAATCTTGATACTAGGTAGGAATACCACTTGATGTGTTTTCACCATGAAAAATGGGCATGGCATATAAAACAAAAGATGATTCTTCTTTTGTAACATGCATTAAAGCTTTCACACCTATCAATAAGGATTTGGATGTTTATAATTTATGTATTTCTACTAAATTAATTAGATTTTAGATTAAACTATCAAAAAAATTAAGGTCACAAGGAATCCAATATATTTGAGGATTATACTTTTTTAACTAACATAATCTTAAAATAATCAGATTAGATGGAGATTTTATTATATTAAATATTACTATATTATTGTGATCTTTAATTGCTACATCTGAAAGAACAGTCTCATGCGTAAAATCTCTAAAAGATGTTGAATGACTATAAAATAGATAAATAAACTTTGTGGTAAGTTATTGGTTGGTTATTGATAACTTTGAGAATTAGACTAATGGTTAGGGAGTTAAGTTGGTAATAGTAGGTTGTTAGTGGAATAAATGGTTAAGAATTCAAAAGATCATAACCTTTGGAATCCACTCATCGACAGATCATTTTTTTGGTAGGATAAATAGGTTGAGGAAAGTAAGCCGAAAGCATGACTATGAGAGTCGTAAGCTGAGAGCCAGACTGTGAGAGTTGTAAGCTGAGAGCCAGACTGTGAGAGTCATAAGTCGAGAGGCAGACAGTGAGAGTCGTAAGTCAAGAGCCAGACTAAGAGTCGTAAGCCGAAAGCCAAACTGTGAGAGTCGTAAGTTGGGATAAGCTTGGTGCTACCTCTTTATTTTCTTTATTATTTGCTTATGAAGAATTGGGATTGAGAGAAGTATTGTTGAATTGATAATCGTAGAATGGATTATGGATTGAATTAAGATAGAAGTAGTAAGCCTTAGTGTATTGTAGTTTGATAACTGATTTTAGATAGCTCGAGTACAGTCAATTGTGACACTAACAGACCCAATTCATATAACCAGTCTTTTTCCATGTTCAAACCCACCTCTATTAGTTCAATTGTTTTGGTCTACTGAAGCTTGAATGCAACAAGAACAATATTTTGGCATCGCTATCAAGGAAATGATAATAATATGAAATGTTAGAAATTGATTGTATGGAAGATGGAATTATATATTGAATGTGAATGTGAGAAGAACCATTTTTAGGGTTACAAATATGTGAGTTATAATTCAAGGCAGTATTGATTTTGTAAAGAAGAATGAAAGATTATGAGTGATAATTACAAGAGGGAGGAGGATTATCAAAGAATTAATCGACAAGCGAAAGAAAGACAGGAGCGATTACACACAAGAAATAGCCTACGAAAACAACAAAAAAGAATTGCAGGTCCAAAAAAAACCAAAGAAAGAAAAATTCAGATTCAAATTGTAAGGAGACCAGTGATAACACCAATGGCCGCAGGAGTGCCAAAAGTACCAATTGTAGTACAAATGGGAGTAGTAGGAGACTAAACTACAAGTGTGGCACCATTATCTAATTTTAGTGGTTGGTCGGGCTCTGATTTTGATCACCATATATCTCAATTCTTAACAGCCTGCATGTCTAATAATGGTAGAACTGAAGACATTTGGTTGAAATGGTTTTCAGCAACTTTAAAAGATACATCTTTTGAATGATATATGTGATTACTTGTTTTACTTATTCTGGAAGAAACCTCCCAGAATAAACCTGTACAGGGAGATTCGAACATGGGGAATGACTAGTTGCTTAAGCGTTCATGTTAGGGTCACACAATCAATTACCTCCTGAATGTATTGTCTTTATTTTCAACATCTGAATACACAAGGAAACTATAATCTCTTCCTTCACCTTATCAATCTCTTCCGTACAACAATTCAGTCATACCAATAACTGCTATTTCCACCAATATATTCACCCTCATAATCTCCAACTATAATACTATGCCCTCACAGCTTTTAATACACAATTATCCTCATTCTAATCACTAGAATTCTTCACATAGAACTGCCATTCACAATACGATGTTTCAAACAAACACAGACTCATTCTCTCTGCTGAACTACAATCAGATTTCAACATTCAATCTTTCTTCTTCTCAAATAATATCAATCACATTTCCATTCCATAATTCACTTCACAATATTCAGAAACTCTCAATCCTCTTATTCAAAGAAAATAACAAACAAAAGAAAAGAGGTAGCACCAAGCTTATCTCGGCTCACAACTATTACAGTGATGGCCTCTGGCTCATGACTATCACAGTATGGCATCTTAATTAATTTCTACAACTCCTATATACTTTCCCCTGATTTTCCAAATTCTAACCGTAATTTTATAATTAACCACTTTTAAGAACTAAATCACTCATTTATCCTCCTAAATTTCCTATTATATGGACTATTAATATATTTTACTAATATCTTTCAAAAATGAATTAATATCTATTCTACATAGCTCCACTCCTATCTGTGCAGTATCCTCATAAACACTCAATTGATACTTATCTAAAAATTATCTAATAAATCTCCACAAAGTTACTAGTTCCTCTAGCCCACCTAATTAATCAATTGCTGCATTATCTGTTATTGGTTCCACTAATTTCGATTCTAATTATAAATCTTCGTCTTCCTCCAATCCTTCCATCGGCTCTTGCCTCAACTGAGCTAAAAGGTCTTCATTGTATTCGCCTAGTTCACAGACTTAAATATTTAATTTCAAGATCTAGACATCTCGAAGTTCCAATTATTTTTGCTGCTGACTCATCCATTCTAGAATATCTTCAATCGATACTTGTGACCGGCTCTTCACTACTAACTCTTAACTGGAACTATTACTCTCAAAAATACAAGAAATACAAGAAAATGGCACTCCACCCAACCCAAAATAACACCACAGAATGACTTTAAGTGGTGCTCCACTCCTATTCTTTTACTACCTGGTGATAATGACAACATGTTACCCATATTGTCCGTGAAAGATAATAGAAAGTAATCTTTCTTGGTGGCCACATTAAGTTTCCAAAATCCTGACATATCCTGATTTTTCCATTCTTCTTTGGTACCATCACGATTGACGACACCCATGCACTATGCGGAACAAGATAAATAAAACCCACGTCAAGAAGTTTATCCAATTTCTCTTTCACTAAAAGGAATTATTTTGGGTTAAGCCGGTATTGTCTTTGA
This sequence comes from Physcomitrium patens, assembly GCF_059467195.1. Classification (NCBI taxonomy): domain Eukaryota; kingdom Viridiplantae; phylum Streptophyta; class Bryopsida; order Funariales; family Funariaceae; genus Physcomitrium; species Physcomitrium patens. Next base: position 8,932,294 of record NC_143427.1, on the reverse strand, counting down.
CGAAATAATATAACATCCTTCTCCAAAATAATCTGGTGCTCATACACGTCAACTAAAATCCCTTTCAAATCCGCATATGACCACGTAAAGGGAGATTTGTGATGGACAAAAAACTGTTTTCAAGCATCCAATTGTATACCGATAATATCGACATATATTTTAATTAGCTGTGGCATTTCGTTGGTGCCCAAGTTAATAGATTAACATACAGGGTCTTCAACAATCTCTGATTTAATTGTCTTCTCCTGATTTGAATATCTTGTATTATCCGACATATGGGAACCATCCAAATTTGGTTCCAATGTGCTAACTCTATTGATTGCGAGATTATTCATCCATTCGGCAATAGCATGATCCGAGTTAGTCCCATCCTTTTGATGTAGTAAATATCCATTGGGACCTCCACATTGGTAGATTCTTACCTTTGCTGTTGAAGTATTTTGTCCTACCTCAAATTATGGTGAACCTATAGCATCATCATCTATCTCAATCGATTGACTCTCGTTGTCCAATGTAAATTCTGATTCAGGCAATTGAGATTCTCCATGATATTGTATCGGATACATCTCTAAAATAATCTGGTCACGATCTTTTTCAATTGTCAATGTGCCTCGGCCCCAATCGTTCTTAGCTTTGGCTTGATAAAGTCAAGGTCTACCCTGTAAAATGAGATACGATAATGTAGAACTTTGTAATCGAAATACAATATAATCGATTTTGTATGTCAATCCTGCGATTACAATAGCAATATTACGTAAGATTTCCATTGGCTTTACCCGACTATGATCTACCATTTGCAAGACCAATGTCGCAGGTAGCAATTGCTTTAGATCCAAATCCTCCATTGTATCCACGTTCATTAAATTCACACTGGAGCCACCATCGACCTGAACACTTGAGATCATAACACCGTCAATCGAAACATCGATGGTTGGTGCACCTGAATCAGGGTTCAAATTGACTTCACAAACTTCTTTATTACGGTACCTATGCCGTGTTATCGATGAATTCAATGTAGAACGGTACTCTGCTACGACCGCTAGAAGTTGCTTCATAGAAATAGAAGGCTGAATAGTGTCTAGATCTTTCAAAATATCATAGGGCTCCATATTTAGGGAAATCTCCAATGCCCTCTTTCTTTTCATTGGTTTGAGTTTAACTTCGTGAGATAAGATATTCTTTCGCCCTGGACTCGGAATTAGAATAGTAACCGGAGCTTTTTTGGAATTTCCACCTCTGAGAGAATCTTTCAACGGATAGGATATTTCTTGGAACTGTGTAAAGATCGAAATTGCTTGAAACGGAACCAAAGCCTCCGTAATTGGAACCTCATTGGATTCTGCCACCGATTCAGGTCTCATACTAAGTACAAATCTCATAACAAACCTGGATTGGATGGTCCTCTAATTCGGTCAAATTGGTCTTTCGCATCGAGATTATCCAAATGTTGTATTGGTCATTTTTCCTTTTGCTAACTTCGGGTAAGAACGGCTTAGACACATTCCACTTGATTTACTAGAGAATCTTGAGGGCCTCAATTTATCTCCTCAATTTTTCCTTGGCTTTGGATTTGCTCATCTCGATTATTGAAATTGAATGAAGCATTACATTGTTGATACGTATGCCCTCACTGCTTGTAATTCCCACAAACTGGAGCATAATCATCACTGGCTCTGAGATTGAGACATTCATTGGCATAATGACCAATCTGTCTGCAATGAAAACAACAAAGTGGTCTTCTTGCACCCCCATCAAGGATATTAGGTGTCTCTACTGGTATATAACAGCTAGGTCTATTCCATGTCGGATGAGTAAAAGATCCTGGTTGATCCATTGTTACTGTAGACTCTGGCATTGGCTTCGTCATAGGTGGATATTAATGGTATCTTGGTTGGTTCATTGCCAATCCGTGAGTATTGGATACACCTTCTTGGTAAAATTTAGAGTTTAGGAAATTAGAATAATTCTTGTTTTGTTTATTCACTCGATTTCCATTCCAGCCAAACCTATTATTCGTCTGACTTGATTGACATCCCAAAAAGTTGGTTGAGTCATTATCTGGTCACTGAATTGTTGTTGCTTCCATAAATTCCAACAGTTGGTAGTAATATGCTTGCCCCTACAAAAGGTACATTGTACAGTCATTTGGAGAGGTGAAGGACATTCTGTTACTAAATGACCTTGCCCCTTACAATTGCTGCACCAGATATTAGGACGCATATTGGTTGGTTTATGTCTTTTTTCTTTATCCTTAGTCAGATTCACATCCAATTCATCCATTTTTTTCATCAATGTTAACAACAATGACTCATTGGAATTCCTTGATATCAATGTATTTGATAATTCCTTCGTAGGTATTGATTTTTTATATGCAAAATAAGGTGCATTCGGGTGTAATGATGATGGTGGTACAGCTTGTAATGGAACGGCATCCACTATTCCCTATGGAATTGTACCATAATCATTTCTTTCCAAATAACTTTCTGATGCATCATTCTAATTTGTCATTTAATAATCTCCTTGAGATGGAATCATCGTGGCTCCAACTATTAAGTTCTGGTTATAGTGACATTCCTCCTATACTTTTGCTCGCTCAAGAGATGATGCAATGGTGGCTGATTGGGCCTCCTTTATAAACATCTTCAATTTTAGTGGCTGTAGTCCATTAACCAATATGGACAACACAAACGATTCCGATATTTGGTTATTTGGCCATTTTCGAAGTATATCTGCTATGCGACCATAATATGACTATATTGCTTTCTCTGGTATCATTCTGCTGTTCATTAATTTTTTTCTAAGATATTTTTTAAAACCAATTGGTCAAAAATGGGCTAAAAATATATTCTTCAATGCTTTCCAATTCTGAAATTGATCCATTGGTTGGCAGTTGTACCATTCAAACGCCATATCTTTTAAGTTCGCTGGCATCCATCTCAACCAAATGTCTTCTGTTCTTCCATTATTAGCTATATATGTTGTAAGAAACTGAGATAAATGTTGATCGAGATCCACACCTAAAAATTTCCAAAAAGTAGGTAGTGGTACGACAGTAATCATACAATCGCCTACTGCACCCATTTGTACTACAATCGGAATGGCTAGTCCTCCTGATGCTATTGAATTTCTTGTTCCACTAAACTCCGTTTTAAAATAATCTCTACTTTTTCTTATTCTAATTTCTGAGCTCTCAGCACTCCTCGATTTACTGTTATTTTTTGCAAATAGTTTTATTAGTTGAATTGCACGTGAAAACGTCAGATTTTGAAATACAATATAGTTATCTTTATTAGTGATCAATTTGTGCCAATCTGAAGAGCCACTATTGCTCGTTTCAGTGGTACCCCCTACTGGAAAAATACCCAATGGAGTATCAATTTCTTCTACATGTCCTTCTCTTTCAGTTAACGGCCTCAAGATTTCCACTAGAATGTTAATAAAATTTCTCGCGAGTGTTCTTGGCAGTTTTTCTAATGGTACATACGACTGCAGAATTAACAGTCTGTCCGGTTCTTGATATGTTCGGATGCGTCGACAAGCTTGCAACCATGGTTTAATCCAATTCTATTGATGCTTTTTTTTAAGATTACATTCTTGCTCCTTTCTAAGCAAGTTCCTTCCTTGTCCTCTTCCCTGTCTTTCTCTCAACTGATTTATTTTCCTCGATGCAATGCTCTCGTTCTTATTAACCATAAGCTTGCTTCAAACACTACTAAAATCATCTTCCATTGCCAATTTTCTCACACGTCTGATAATTAATTCTTAACACTCAAAGCTAATATCACTCCCTAACAGTGGCACTAAAATGTGATTGCTCGTTTTACTTATTTTGGAAGAAACCTCCCAGAATAAACTTGTATAGGGAGATTTGAATACGGGGAATGACTAGTTGCTTAAGCGTTTACGTTAGGGTCATACAATCAATTACCTCCTGAATGTATTGTCTCTATTTCCAATATCTGAACACACAAGGAAACTATAATCTCCTCCTTCACCTTATCGATCTCTTCTGTACAATAATTCAGTCATACCAATAACTGCTATTTCTACCAATATATTCACCCTCATAATCTTCGACTGTAATATTGCGCCCTCACAGCTTTTAGTACACAATTACCCTCATTCCAATCACTGGAATTCTTCACATAGAACTGCCATTCATAATACGATGTTTCAAACAAACATAGACTCATTCTCTCTACTGAACTACAATCAGATTTCAACATTCAATCTTTCTTCTTCTCAAATAATACCAATCACATTTCCATTCCATAATTTACTTCACAATATTCAGAAACTCTCAATCCTCTTATTCAAAGAAAATAACAAACAAAAGAAAAGAGGTAGCACCAAGCTTATCTCGGCTCACAACTATCACAGTGATGGCCCCCGGCTCATGACTATCACAGTATGGCATCTTAATTAACTTCTACAACTCCTATATACTTTCCTCTAATTCTCCAGATTCTAACCGTAATTCTATAACAAACCGCTTTTAAGAACTAAATCACTCATCCATCCTCCTGAATTTTCTATTGTATAGACTATTAATATATTTTACCAATATCTTTCAAAAACGAATTAATATCTATTCTACAATATATTTGGCAATCAGTGGATAGATTTCCCTATTGGGAGGCCTTGAGGAACGCCTTCCTAACCCATTTTAGACCAATTGGATTTAAAGATCAACTTTGAAAAAGTTTTATGAATAGCAGGATATTTGTGGGAGAATCCATAGAGTCCTATTATGGCCGGATCGCAGATATACTTTGTAAATGGTCAAATAATCAAATGCCCAATGCATTTATATTGTCGATATTAATTAACGATTTGCATCCACTAGAATTGAAAATGTTTGTAAAAGAGGCTCGACCAGCTATGGTAGAGGCATCGTGGTACGAACAAAGGTGTGGAAAAAATGTCATTATGACCAATTGTTAACAAAGAGAATCACGATGATTACAAGTTCAGGAAGCCAATAAATACAATCGAGAAATGTGTCAATGGATAATTATGCACAAATAGCTACCTCCAATGTAAAGAATGTTATGTTGCAACAACCAATTAATGCTACACTACTCTAAGCAATAGTGCCAATGACGATGACACCTTATTTTACATTGCCAACCTATCAACAACCGGAGTTGTTCACAAATGCGATTGTTAAAGATCCAAATGAAGCCTTGTTATTAAATCTAATAAAGAAAATGGAAGAATTGGCCATAAATTTGGCTAAAAATAAGGAGAAATGTCATAAGCCTTCTAATACGAGACCTAATATATGATGTAATAATTGTAAGGAACAAGATCATTTTGATACGAAATGTCTATCACCTAGACAAATGGTGTCGTAATAAGTGAAGTCTTGCTTCAGAATGCTCCTGGCACCTGGCTGTGGAAGGAAGAATAGAAATTGCAATAACAAAATCTTAATTCTAATAGAATATTAATAATGCTCTAATTAGATCATAATAATGCCAAGCAAGCTTAATCAGATTTAAAAAAAGCTCAAAGAAATTTCAAACAAATAATAAGAATTCTTAAAGAAATATTAGAAGGATCACAAATATCACTCAAATACAGCTCAATTCAATCTTAATTTAATTCTAGTTAAAATCCTATTGAACTTCATTCAAACTTTAGGCCAAAACTAATTGAATCTTAAATCCTGATAAAATCCTAAATCCTAAACTAAACCCTCAAAAAACCTTAAATCAAACTCCAACTAAATTCTAATTCAAATCCTAACCAAACCCTAAACCAATTCCTAAATCCTAAATCGAATCCTAATTAAATCTTAATCTAAATCCTAAATCCTAAACCAAATCCTAATTCAAATTCAAAATCCTAAACCAAATCCTAATTCAAATCCAAAATTCTAAACCAAATCCTTATTAAATCCTAAACCCTAAACCAAATCCTAATCAAATTCTAAATCCTAAATCAAATCTTTATCCAAATCCTAAACTCTAAATCAAATCCTAATCAAACCCTAGTAATTCCTACAACAGATTAAAACCTCAATAACTAATGAATAAACTATTGATCTTAACTCAAATCTTGTATACTTCTAAAAAAATAAGTTAAAAACAAGCACAAAAAATTTGAAAAGGATCAGACTTACCAAATTGACAATAACCTCAAAAATGGACTTGGGTATTGGTTGGCTTCCTTCTCCAATCTTAATGCCAATCTTCCAGAGCCAATATTTCTCGTTTGTACTATTCAATTGACCTCAAAATTTTCATACATATAGAAAATCAAGTCTTATATCCTCTCACGTAAGTTTCACTCCAATCTAATTAGTAGATTGCAAGAAATCTTCAAAATCTCTACTAGACCTAAAATTCCACTTTCTGAGACCTTAATCCACTTAAACCTCAATATCCCTTAATTCAACCATTAGATCAAGCTCAAATTCACAACTATAACCATAAATCTATAAACTTTCATTTGTAGATCTATTACAAAACTCTTGAAATCATCGAAAACGTAAACCCTATTTTATTTCATAAAATCCAAGTCATCTAAAATAAATCTTGACTTTATAAAGCTCTTACAAAGTCATAATAACTACAAATCATCCAAAATCAATGCTTGTAGAAACCTTATCCAATCTCCTCTCAAACCCCACTCTCCAACTGCCAAAGAGTCCAAAAATCATCATCGAGACTCGATTTTGTGCCTCAGGGTCTGATTTCAACCCTGGTTCATAACCAGCCCTCTCCGGGTATCAACATCTAGTTTTTTTAAGTAATTTTTACTAGAATTTATTCTTAACTTCGTCCTAAAGATGTCTATATCATTTATTTTTCCAATCTACCTTACTTTGCCTTATTTATGGCCCTACAAAGTAAGTAGAAGTCACCTTTCTAAAAAGGCAGCATTGTCGTAATGTGTGAAGTCTTATTTGAGAATGCTCCAGGCACCTAGCTGTAGAAGGAAGAATAGAAATTGCGATAACAAAATCTTAAATAGAATACTAACAATGCTCTAATTAGACTATAATAATGGTAAACAAACATAATCAAATTCAAAACAACTCAAAGAAATTTCAAATAAACAATAAAATTCTTAAAGAAATATTAGAATGATCACAAATTTTACTCAAATATATGTCAATTCAAGCTTAATTTAATTCTAGTTAAAACCCTATTGAATTTCACTCAACTTTAGACCAAACCTAATTAAATCTTAAACCCTAATAATTCCTAAACCCTAAGTCAAATCCTAAACAAATCTTAAATTAAACCCTATTTCAAACCCTAAACCCTAAACCAAATCCTAAATCAAACCCTAAACCAAACCCTAATCCAACCCTAAATCCTAAACCAAACCTTAAATCAAATCCTAACCAAATCCTAAATCCTAATCCAAATCCTAATCCAAATCCTAATCCAACCCTAAATTCTAATCCAAATCCTAAACCCTAAACCAAATCTTAAATCAAATCCTAACCAAATCCTAATCCAAACTCTAATCCAAATCCTAAATCAAATCCTAACCAAACCCTAAACCCTAATCCAAACCCTAATCCAAACCCTAATCCAAACCCAAATCCAACCCTAAACTCTAATCCAAACCCTAAATCCAAAACCAAACCTTAAATCAAACCCTGACCAAATCCTAATCCAAATTCTAATCCAAACCCTAAACCAAACCCTAACCAAACCCTAACCAAACCGTAAACCCTAATCCAAACCCTAATCCAAACCCTAAACCGAACCCTAGCCAAATCCTAATCTAAATCCTAGTAATTCCTATGATAGATTTAAACCTCAATATCTAATGAGTAAACCGTTGATCTCAATTCAAAATTTGCACACTTTTTAAAAATCAAGTTTAAAACAAGCAAAAAAAATTTGAAAATGATCGGAGTTACCAAATTGTCGAAAACCTCAAAAATGTGTTTGGATGTTAGCCGGCCTCCTTCTCTAATCTTGTTGCTAACCTTCCAGAGCCAATTTTTCTTCTTTGAGCCGTTCGATTGGTTTTAAATTTCTCATAGACATAGGAAAAAAAGTCTAATATCCTCTCGCATAAGTTTTACTCCAATCCAACTAGTATATTGCATGAAATCTTAAAAACCCTCACTGGACCTAAAATTCTACTTTCTGAGACCTTGACTCACTTAAACCTCAATATCTCTCAGTTCAACCGTTAGATCAAGTTCAAATTTACAACATGTATTCAACACAACTATAACCATGAACCCAAAGAAATTCACCCGTAGATCTGCAACAAAACTCTCGAAATTACTCAAAACATAAACCCTATTTTATTTCATAAAACCCAAGTCATCCGAAAAAAAACTCAACTTTGCAAAGCTCTTACAAATTCATAACAACTCCAAATTACTCAAAATTAATGTCCATAGAAACCCTATCCAACCTTCTCTCCAATTCCACTCTCTTATCTACCAAAGAGTCCCGGAGTCGTCGTCAAGACTCGGTTTTGTGCCTCAAGGTCTGATTTCAACCCTGGTTCATAACCGGCCCTCTCCGGATATCAATATCTAGTTTTTCTAAGTAACTTTTTTCTAGAATTTACTCTTAACTTTCTTTTAAAGATTCCTATATCATTTGTTTTTCCAATCTACTTTGATTTGCCTTACTTATGGTACTACAAAGTAAGTAGAAGTCACCTTTCTAAAAGATAGCATTGGTACCTTTTAATTTTTCTACCCCTTTGGCTATTAACTATATTTATAAGATAATTTTTTCTAATACTTTAAACTAAGTTCTCTTAAATTATAATAATCTCCACACTCTTTCACCTATTAATCGTGTTACATCATGACACCGTAAAGATAGAACCTTGGTCTTTGCTACTCATTCTCAATCACTTTCTCCGAACCTGGCCGTGAACACTTCTAGAAATGAATTCAAATCGTAAAGGAGTCGTGAATCTTTTTCCATTAAAGGTACAAACTAAGAGAGAGCACTTTCTAATAGTAGTGTGCTTATAAATCTGACTTGGGTAAGTCCATGTGGATATTGGAAAGGGTGAAATTTAAGATAGAGCTTGACTTATTGCAAAAATCCTCAAAATTTTGATCTTCTTCCATCAAACTTCTCAAGCATACTAATCCTTGTCCTTGTCATACTTGTAGAAGTAAAACTCCTTGGATTTGGTTGTGACGTTGATCTACTTACTTCTTTCAATTGCACAACTTCTTATTGCATACTTTGAACTTCTTCCATAGGCATAGGCATAGTACTTCCATGATTCACGTTGGAAATATGTGAGATTTCCATTCTTAGAGTGTTGAGAAGCTCATGAAGATCTACTATAGTTGCAAATTTATTCTCACTTCTATTGAGAGTAGCATCCATAATCTTTCCTTCCATATACAATTGAAACAAATTCAAAAGTTAAATTAAAAGAGGGTAATCTGCAACTTCTAAAAAAAATCCAACAAAGAGGGATAATCCACTCTCTTTAAGGAAAAGATTAGTGTTAGAAAATAAGACTTTTTGTTTAAAGGTGGATAGTAAGCAACCTTTAAAATACAATAATAGAAGTAGGGTAATCCACTCACTTCTAGAACAAGACAGAAACAATATGTTAGCACTCTTGTCAAACTGTGAAGGACATGAATCTTGAAGAAAAGGAATCCTCAATACACTTTTCTATCACAAGAAAGTCACTCAAAAGGTGATGTAATATTAACTAGAATGGCTATTGCCAAAAACAAGAAAACTAGAAAGCCTTGAAACAAGACTAAGACTAGAAATGCGTTGACAAGAGTGAAGAAGGCTTCACTCTTGTCTCCATATATACTATCTAACTAAGAACCATGTGGCGATGTCCTATAGGACCTCCAACATGTGTTGACTTTGCTAACCACATGTCTTATCTTGCAAGGCAAGTTATCTATGTATGTGCAACGTAGTTGGCTTGTTCGACAAGCTACTACATGGAAGTAATTTGTTCTACAAGCTACCAATACATGGTTAGCTTTTTGGCCAAGTTTCTAATCTACAAACACATCTAAAATCAAAACCGTATCTATGAAGTTTTTAAGAAGCTTCTCTAGAAGACTTAATGAAATTATTCTATTTTATCTACTTCTACTTAATCATATAAGTAACTATTGAGGTAAATATATATATCCATCACAAAAGCTATAGATCAAAATTTTATGGTATTTAAGTATTTATTTTGTGAAATATGAAGAAAATAGCATACAGGTATATATAAGCTAGGATTTAAAGCTATTATTAGGATTTTAGTGATATCTCAAGATTTGTAATGAATTTACTATTGATTTTTTTGTGGTAGTTTTTGACAGTATATGAATACTTTATATAAAATTGTAGATTTTTTGGATAGTCCGATTGTGAGATATAAGCTATTGAAGTTCAAGAAATATTTCTCTTAAGGATATGTAAGGTTTTAAGATAATTTATCATACATTTGGGTATTTTCTTGATACTTGGGCTTATGTATTGATGTAATTGCCCTTAAAGAGAATACATTATATATATAAACTTGATACTTTTATATCTTAGACTTGATTAAGCATTTAGTGGTAGCCAGAAGCCCAACACTTTCTTGAAGCAAACTCTTACTACCTCGACAACGTTCTTTTCTTATAACAAAAGAAAGAGATTTATATTTTAATCATAAAAGAATGATTTTTTTGAAATTAGAACATTTTTACTTTGGAGCAATGAAATCAATATAGATTATTGATTCAACTTTTATCAAGCAAATTCAATCAAGTAGGTCATTTTATCCTCTTATTCATGATATCAATAATAATTCTTTTAAGTCTCATGGTACTTTGAAATTCAAGTTCAAAAATAAGCTACTCTATTTTGAAGAATGATTATACATTCCAAAAGGTAGAGCACGATTACATGTTCTTCAAATTTGTCACGACTTTCTAGTAGTCAGACATTTTACATACAACAAGACTTTGAAGCTAATATTGAGAGATTTTTAGTGGCCTCAAATATAAAAGGCAGTCAAAGACTTTGTACAATCATGTGATAATTCTTCAAGATCCAAAAATCATTGCTATTGACTTTATAGACTTCTTCAGCCATTATCCATTCTAGAATAACCATGGTCTTTTGTTTCTATGGATTTTATCATAGATCTTTTAGTCTAAAATTTGAATGATTCTATATCTATAGTAGTGGATCATTTTATTTAAATAACATATTTTATATTATATATAAAATCTATCATAGATAAAGAAATAATTAAACTTTTTTTAATAACATCTATTGCTATCACGGATTGTCCAAAGATATTATATCGAATAAGAAGATCTAATTAATATGAAGATTTTAGAGAATATTTTTCAAAATTTTTTAGGTGGATATAAAGCTCTCATTAACTTTTCATCCTCAAATTAATTGGCAAACAGAATGAATGAATCAAGTTTGAAGTAGTATTTGAGGTGTACTACCAACTATCATTAATATAATTGAACAACTCTTTTATCATTGGCTAAATTTGCATATAATAGTTAAATACATTCTTCTACTCAACAAACACCTTTTTTTGCCAATTATGATTATTATCTATAATTTAATACTTTTGACTTTTTAAAAGTTGATAATTTTATGATAAAAGATTTAAAAAATTGTTTGTCGGAGCTACATGCAACAATGAAGGTGCAGCTAAAAAGAGCTCAAGAATGACAAAAAAATGTAAATACCATCACATAGAATAACCACAATTCAATGTACGTAACAAGATATAGTTACTTCATTGCAATATCAAGACTATTTGTTCTTGTGACAAGTTGGACTATCATAACCCAGGACCTTTTTCTATTAGTAAATAAGTCAATCTTATTGCTTATTAATTATATCTACTAAAGTCAATGAAAATCCATTTCATATTTCACATATCTCTTTTTGATCCATATGAGATAGTGAATATCTCAAGAAGAAGACAAATACCACCTCTTCCTATAAAAAAAAATGATAATTAAAAATTCAAATTGGAAGAGGTGTCAGATTCAAGGCGATACCAAAATAAGTTAGAATATCTTATTTATTAGCATAATATTGTATTGTAAATACTTATAGTATGTAAAAATTAGTTAAAACATATTATATGTTAATAAATCTAAATGTATGTTAGAGTGTTTAGTAGATTAAATTAAAATGAATTAATATAAGAAACTTTATTTTATTTTTTTACTTGTTATGATTTTGGCATTAAAAAAATATAGGACCTAATGTTTAGTATGAAGCCTTGGGAGAAGGTAGAAGCTTAAAGATAAAAATCTAAACTAGTAGGAGGCTAATTGAGAGGGATGAAAGCAAGGCATGGTCGAATGAAGGCGAAGAATGAAGAACTTTAGCTCTATTGGTTGAATACCATGTCCAATGGGCTTTGAGGAGGCTCTCTACGATCTTAAAAAGAGTTTTGGTAACTTCAAAGAAGGCATTCAGGAATTAGAAGCTAGAATTATAAATTTTAGGATTTGGACTACAATTTGTGTATAAAAATTATAAGATTTGGAATTATGATAAAGAAGATATAGCCATTTGAAATTAAGGTATTAATTTAAGATATATTATTACTCTTTTGAAGATATGAGGAGTTGTACAATAACTTTTGAAGTTTGAAAGATGCGATTAGAATGGTGATTTTAAAGCTTACATCTTTTATGAAAGAATTGTTGCTTTTGAAGTTCATATAAAGGAGTTTTAAGGAGTTGAAGAGAGCACTTCCAAATCAAAGGCAGTAAGTAAATAGTTTCATTTATAGTAATGGTTGGAGCCATAACTTGAGTTTTTGGACGAATTTTTAGCTCAAATTTTTTGAAAAATATAATATTTTGTATTAAAAATCTATACATATAAATTTTGTGGCATTTTAGCTTATATTTTGTGAAATATGAAGAAAATTATACATAGGTATATAAAATCAAGGGTTTAAAGTGATTATTAGGATTTTCAAGATATCTCAAGATTTCCAATGAATTTGCAATTAGAATTTATTATAAAAGTAAATAAAAATACATCAGTATCTCATATAAAATTTGAGTTTGTTTGGATAATCGGATTAGGAGATATAGTATTGAAGTTTACAAAAATTTCCACATAAGGATATACAAGGTTTTAGAGGATTTTATCATATTTTGAGTGTTGTTGGTTACTTAAAGCTTATGTATTTGGTGTAATTACTCAAAAAAGAAAATTTTATATATAAACTTGGTCTTTCTTATCTCAAGGCTTAATTGAGTAATTAATGACAACCAAGAGCCCAGTGGTTTCTTGAGACAAATTCTCTCTACGCCGACAATGGATATGATACTAATGAGTACACATAGGAGCCAAAAAAGAATCTTCCAAATGTAGCAAAGAAAGTTGAAACTTTTTATCAATAACATCTATCAAAACTAAAATGAAGAATACCAAATCTTTACTGTAAAAGAAATAAGATCAAAGAAAGATAACACTCTACCTTTTTATCGTTCTTTGCAGCTTTTGTATATTTGTGACCCAAGAAGATAGAGAACCAATAACCAATAGATTCAACTCAAGAGCTTTCATTTGCTGATATAATAGATGAAACATTGCGATTGTGATAATTTTCAAGACAATATAATTGAAAGGAATATCTTCAAGAATAACATGTCCTTCCTCAAATAGATGGCAAGATACAATGTGTTTAGTATCATGACTTTGAAAGAGATTCCTGATATTTGGAGATTTTATTAGAAGTAGAAATAACTCCTGACAATATTCCAAATATTTTATTTGAAAGAAGTTATAAAGACCTCAACAATAATCAAATAATAGGATGGTCTTCTTGTACTGATATGAGATATTATCAATAGTTAATTGGACCTATCAACCATCTTCAAAGAGAATAAAGATCAAAGTATGTGGCTATACATAGATATTTTAATAATTACCTATATGATTAGATAGAAATAGATAAAAACAGATAAAATTATATTAGTTTCATAATACCTTTTAAAGAAGCTTTTTAGAAGCTTTATAGATGCTGATTTGACTTTATATGTATTTTTAGTTAATTTATAGGTTAGAAACTTAGTCAATAAATTAACCACGTGTTAATAGCTTATAAAATAAGTTAAATATGTGGCGTACATATAAAAAACTTGTCTTGTAAGTTAAGATACGCATCTTATAAAATCAACATGTTTTAAAAGTCTTATAAGATATCACCACCTAGCTCTTAGTTAAGAGTATATATGGAGGCAAAAGTGAAGTCTTCTTCATTCTTATCAATGCTTTTCTAATCTTTAGTCTTATTTCAAGACTTTTTAATCTTTTTTATTTTTGGCAATAGCCATTTTAGTTCAATATTATATCATCTTTGAATGACTTTCTAGTTCTTTTTAGTATCATGAGAGTGTATTAAGGATTTTCTTTCTTCAAGATTTATGTCCTTGACAACAATATTTTTTAACTATGAAATAAAAAAATCAATAAGAACAATAGCAAACAAATTTTAACTCTCACAATTCTTCACACTACAAGAATATATTGGCATGACCATAATTGAATCTACTAAGGTATTACAATTGATATGGAATTTGAATTAACTAGCTAAAGTATAAGTTTTTCTTTGGCTAATACATTTAAAAATGTTACCTATAGATAGTTGATATACTATACTTGGTCTATTTGGCAAGTGTTATACATATCATAGGAGAATTCATGAAATCTTTGAATATTGATTTTGGTTGTTTAAAGTAGTCTACTAGATATGGAACCATTTCAACTATCAAATTATTACCAAATATAGATTTAATATACCTTAAATATATATATATATATATATATATATTTTAATTTCTTCTAAGTAGATATTATCACTTGGACTTATTGACCTGACAACTCAAAGAAGGATTAGGTCTCACAAGTAATTTTTCTTATCAATTTAATATGTTACTTTTATTATTATTTAAAATTAAAATAAAATAAAAAATACTAGCATAATAAAATCTATTTTTTATAACATAGTCTATTGTTTAATTTTAAATTTTTAAATTTTTCTATAGAAATTCTATAATATTGACTTTTCACAAAAAATATTGAGCATTTTGCATATCATCTATGGTCTATTTCAATTTTTTAAAACAATTGCTTTATTGTCTACATGTTTAGTTAATTTTGCTTTTGTTTGTTTCCATATCAATTGACTATCATATAAAAGATTGGAAAAAAATGCCATACAAACTTGTTTGTTACTCCATGATTTTTCATTGAAGAATAATTTTTTTGTATTGTGCCTATATTGTCTTAAGGCATAAGCTACAAAAGAAAGACCATAACACTCTAAATTTCTCAAATTTTGAAGAATGTTCGTAAAAAAATTAAAATTGGTTCTAAGAGAAGATTTCTATAGTCTTGATTTTCTTGAGGTGGTTGTTGATTTGTGTCAAACCAAGTTAGCCAAGTTCCACACTACTCTTGATTAAGGGCATCTGCAAAATTTGTGTGTTGAAGTTTTTAGAGAACCAATAGTTTGAAGTTGTCATACCAATATAAAAATATCTTTATTTGATTAAGTCATCCATCTGTCAATTACCAGCCACTGATGATATATAAACCAAATGTATATTGTTTCTTTATAATTAGTGCACTTTGATACACTTTTACAACTAAGAAATTTAATTCTAGTCAAATATAATATCTTAAATAAATGCCTCTAATTAAAAGAAGTTATGTTATTTTAGGACTAATACTCCAAAGATTTTTTTGGATGTGAAGGTATTGTAAATAACAAAATTAAATAAAAAAATAAAATAAATGAGAAAATAATTCAAGAAAGATATTATTAGAATTGTGTGAAGAAATCTCCAACCTAATAAAATTAGTGGGATTTTTATCGAAATTTGACATATTTTGGCCAGATCCTTTTATTTGCACTCTCTGCATAAATAATGTCTATCTAAATACTGTGTAAGATTCATGTCTATGACAGTTTCCACCGTTTCAAAACAATATTCCATTAATTTGATTCATTTGATGTAGAATCCATCTTTCTTGATTGTATATATTTTATGAATTAATCTGCTTATTAAAATTAAGTAATTAAAATCAACCACATTACATGTACTGCTACTATTTTATTAACATTATAATTAATTGTTTTTGTTATTATTAGAAAGTATTGACACCCAGCATAATTGGATGGGTCTAGGTGCAAAGGATTTTAAAGGCTGTGTGGGATCTTTCCATTTATGATTTTCTCCACCTTTTTCCCAAAAACACAATATTCCTATTGGATAGTGCAAACTTCACAGTGGACGATTCTCTTTTACTTTATCTATTTTCTTCTCTGTATTGGTATCCATTCCAGTATGCAAAAGCTGTTAGCCAGTGTCAATGCAAGCCAAAGCCTCCCCTTGTCCAATCACCAGCACTAGTGGGGAGACAAGCCTGATTCCCACGTGACATGCACATGCCAACAAAATAAAGGGAAGCCAACTAAAAACTAATTCTCCATGTGCCCTCAAATCTAAAATGATATCAAAAATCTCATTGGGAGCTGCCTGCTCCAGCAGCCCAGCAAAGATTCTTGTGAAGGAGATTGGGGTGCAAAACAGTGGGAGAAGCAACAACAACGTTCCATGGCTCCAAAGGTTGTCCTACAGATTAACAGTACAGGAATCCAAGGATCTCTGAGAAAAACATTCCCTTCACTGCCATTGGACACTCTCATATGGAATATCATATAAGTTTTTGACTCCTGCTTTTGAATATTACAAACATCAAGGAAGAGTGGTTCCCACTTTCATTGCAGAAACTCTTTGCAAGGACAGAGATTTTCATGTAGGAAGGGCAAGGAAGATTGAAATGTTCCACTCATTAAATCTTAGCACTTTCTAAACCTTAACCAAACCTCACATAATAACAAACCAAAACAATAATAAAATAATGATAGAAACCCATTATTAATTACATCTATCAAGACCAAGGTTAGAGTACATCTTATCAGAGGTGGAATGTGCTTCCACATAGTTTTGAGCTCCACCTTGGGCAGTTTTGAGCTTTTCATATTTCATTGTTCTTTTTGTTTTTCAAAACCAGCAGAGGTGAAGAGGGTAGGGTAAATGAGTGGAGTTTTGATCATGGTGCTCTCAATTGATCTAAACATTGATTAGGTTGGGACTAAATACCTAAAGCTTAACTAAATATCAAGGAGACAGGAGCTTGAAGAAAGAAAAACCCAACAAGCCAAATCATAATAATAATAATAATAATGGGAAGTAGAGAAGAGGAAAAGCAAAAGATTGCCTAGTGAAGAGCTTCACCTCTTGACATGATGCATTTTAGCCTTTACCCACACATTAGATTGGATCCTCACAATGAGGCCATGTCATCCTGTTTTCAATAGAATGGTATGACCTTTCAGGAGATTGAAAAGTCTCATGAAGAAAAGTTTATGACAATTTGCTTCATACTTATAGAATATGGTAAACATTGACAGTTGAAAACACATAACATAATTGCCAAATTATCCTACAAACAAGCTCAATTATAACTCAACTTTGATACCAGGAGGGAAACAATTGAAAAAACAAACAAATAAATAAAACAAAAAAGTGGTGTTTCAGTAGGAAATTCAGGGATCATTGGAACTCTTAACATTCATTCCCCTCATTTTTGTATGGATCTTGCTGGGCAAGCATATACTCAATAGCAACATGCTATTCTTGTTTATATTATAAAAATAAAAAGAATAAAATGATCTTTATTAGTAGGATATTTTTTTACAAAGTTGTGAAATGCGAACATAAGCATTTGTTTTTCCAATTGATGTGCATCTCATTCCACATCCATGATGGCTATGCAATTGCAAGTGGTAACTTTACAGTTGTAAGTGGTGACTATGCAATTGCAAAATATTGTCAAGTGAAGTGAACATTTGAGACCAGCACCCAGCTCATCAACATGACAAATTACCTGTTATGCTCAACAACATTCTATATAGTGGCACATACATCAAAGACACCCAACTAAAAAGTAATTGGCCACATGTGCATGTACCTCTGCTGAGTCACTACAATTTGACCATGTGACTATATAGTAAACTTGGCTTTTGAAAACCCTAATTTCTGCAACCCTGCTCCTGAGGGGTGGGGGCACTGCAAAGCTCTTAAATCTGGCTTTTGAGATGGGCAAGACTCACATTCCCATCAAGTTGCATCCACATAAAAAGAGCCACAAAACCTTTACTTGAAGAGGAAGGCTTTGTGATCGTTGTAAAACTATTAGGTGGAGCCCTGGCAGAAGATTTTAAAAACAAAGAAAAAACAAAGAAAAAACAAAGAAAAAAGAGGTTTTTAAAGCCCTAATCCATGCAATGTTTGCAGCACCTCAGATGACATTGTGGTAATTACACAAACTGCATCTTTGAGGAAAATGGTGTGATAAAATTAGTGTTGGATTTGCTGCTCTTCCTTGACATGTTCAACTTGCTTCAATGGGAATGGAATTCTACAGCAATTTCAAAGGCTCTTTCTCTATGTGTTAGTATATACATGTGTATGTATGTATGCATTGTATGTACATATATATGAATTGTATTATATTATATGTATACATACAGTCTTTTGCAATGGGATCCAGCATAGTGCTTAAGATCATGGAACTTCATTAGCAAATGTGTGTATGCATTTATATTTTTTATGTGAGGTTTCCAGCTGCCCATCTGTAAATGTGGATTCAGATTTCAAGCATGGAAAGACATGAAACAGTGCCCCATCCACTTTAGAAGGAACAAGTGGTTGAGATTTTGCACCTTTTTCTATTTTGCTGCAACAAATAATAGGCAATGGGAACTCTATCAGATAGAACTAGACTCCAGCAGCTAAAGCCTAAATGTTGTACTCCATCTTGGAACCATGAAACAAAGTCTCCAGTCACTTTGTAACAAGTCTACAACATGGAAATCTAGTAGGAGAGTGTACTTCCTTGTATTCCAATAAGAAATTAATTGGAGCAAAGAAAGGAGACAAAAGAAAGAAAAAAAAAAGGAAAAAAGAAAAGTCTCCATCTGAAATTTGGAACTTGGAACTTGAGGTTTGACTGCATTGACATGTGTCCAAGTTTCTAGATATTTTTTTTCATGGGTGTATCTCAAGGTTGTCTTGCAGCCAGATTACCATCATTATGGACAACCCATCACATTACATCCCATTCATTCCAATCTGGGCTCCTACTTTTGTTTAAATCCTCTGGTTTGTTATGACCCTTAGACTTGGTTGACATAACTCACAAAACCTAATCATCTTTTGACCATCTCTGTTGGATTCTTCCAATTGCACTTCCAAGAAGCCACAAATTCATATAACAGAACCACATGAACGCCCAATAAATGTCTTCCAATTCTGATGAGAGGATCCACATCAGGTGGCCTACACATTGCACAAACCAATGCAGTTGCTCTTGCCTCAATTCTAAATATTACAATAATTTGCATATTTTAATTTTTAGTTTTTCTCGAATGGAGAAAATTTTATAAAATATTTTTACTAAATTTATTTGGTGCATTCTCTTCAGTAAAGCATCTTTCTAGTTCTGAATATATCCTCAAGTTTTCATTGCTGATTCAGATGTGCATTAGAAAAACCAATGTCATTGTGAAATTCATTTAGTGAAGTAACCATTTGAAAAGGTTGTATATCAAGCCCCTTAAATTCCTAACCTTAATATAATCACACACACACACACATATTGGATTCTCAACAGGACAGTAGTACATTAGCTTCCACTGGAATCAGTTAACAAATGTCTGGTTTGACCTCCATTTGAGTTTGTTTTCAGTAAAAATCTATCCTAGGAATTTGTGCTTTCAAAGAAACTGTCACCGATTCCTTGATTGCTCCTGCAAATCTTATCAACTTCAACCAAAATTACCTGTTTGGCAATGGAAGACTTGGTCTTGTTGATGATTGTCCAAAAAATGCTCCCATGTGAAGGAAAGGACCAATGGCATTTTTGAGATTATGGACAACTGAGTTTGTTAGGTGAGAACTCTTCCCATATGAAGGAAAGGACCGATGGCATTTCTAAGATTGTGGGCAACTGAGTTTGAAAGTTGAGATTTTCTCTCATGTGACAGGTTAGCTTTGGGAAGCATCAAAGCCTGGGGCAGACTTGGATCAAGGTGCAAGAGACAAGACATTGCCTGTATCACCTCATCAATAAATCAGCAGTGTGTGCACAGGTGGATCAATTGCAGGCCCATACAAGATAGATGTTATTCACTTAACGAAATATAGCTCTGCATGTGGAACATGCAAAAAGTAGAAACAGCCACAATGCAAACCTCCTGGGCCTTGGGATGCAGGATACTGCATATTCAAAGCACCAGTAATGAATTTGTTTGGAAGCTTAAATGTTGCCAGATTAAATTCTGTAATCTCATCTAATATGAAGTTTGTTACTTGTCAAGGAAAAACTACTGTATGAATAGTTTTATTAATATCTGTAATTGTTTTTTTCATGAAATATTGTATCAATCATGATGTTCAATCTAATGTTATTATTTATTGGGTTATTTGAAATTAACATTTATTAATAACATTAGATATTCAATATCAATTAACTTTTATATATTTTTTAAAATTATTCTATTATAAGTAATAAAATATATTTAAGTTGTTAGAGGAGTGATTTTATTTTTAGAAATCTGTAAGTAAATAAATTATTAAATAAATTATATATTTAAATACAAAATAAAAGTTGAAAATATGCTTTGGCTAATATATATATATATATATATATATATATATATATATTATAAGAGATATAAGAAATTTTAAACACATTTATTAAGAATTTCAAAAAGCATAATAATAATTCATAAGTACTTTTAAAAGATTGAATATTATATATATATATATATATATATATATGTATATATATATGTATTTATATTTGTTATTAAAAAATAATTTTTTATTGATTAATCTCTTAAAAGATATTTAAATTTAAACTTTTTGATGACTATTTTTATTTTTTCTAATATAATAAATTATAATTCTATAAATTAAATATATTTTTTCAATCCAATTTTTTATAAATACATGTATAGAGTTCATTAATAAATTCTATTTCTTCAATGGATAGAGAAAATTTTAATCTTTTAGAAATATACTTTAGATTCTTTTAAGATTTTAAAAAAATTCACATCCTTCTAATATGTATTTTTAACTTCTAAGAAACTTTTCATATAAAATTTGAAAATCAAGTTTTGTTAAGATCTTCTTTTCTAAAGGTTTTATTAATCTATAATAATAAAAATTAAAGAATTTGTAATAAATAATTTTTTTAAAGTATTAACTCACTTGACCAAGAAGTCTTTTTAGAGAAATTTCTTAGATGTTTCTATTAATGGTTAGAATAGAAAGACTGTAAATTTAATTATGTTGAAATTACTAATAATACTCAATAAAAATAAATGTACATTTTTAAAAATATTATATCAAAAATCTTAATATTTGTGTTGTAAATAATATATTTTCATAAAGGCTTATTAGCTAATTAATATAAAAAGACATACTAATTAAGTCTTGAAAATATCTAAGAAACAATTCATAGTTATTATAAACAAAAAAATAAATATATAAAAATTTAATAAAAATATTAGAAATTAGTACTAACAATAAAATACCAAATAGACAAATGCTTTGTGAAGGCATTTAACATTGGAAGTATTTATTTATTTATTTTTTCTATTATTCTTCTCTATTCTCAAGACATATTTCATATTAAAAAATAACTGAATTATTTTTTTTATATTTTAATTTTTGCTATAAATATGATAGACTAAAAAATTCAATTAAAGGTTTTAAATATATCATATTATTTTTTAATAGCTCTAATCTAATTTTTGAAATTTTTTATAATTAAACTTCAATGAATATTTAATTTAAGTTGATTTTTATTTACAAGTTATTAATGTATTTAGTGTAATTTATTAATTTATTTTTTATACCATTATATATATATATATATATATATATATATATATATATATATGTATATATATATTGGACTTCAGTACAAATTCTTGCACACGAGTTCTTAAAGTTTATTTTTAAAAAATTATATATCCACACACACACACAGACATATATATATATATATATATATATATATGTAGTTTTATGATAAAAGATATTTTTAAACACTTCTATAAATATTTCAAATTTATTTATTTATTTTGACCAGTTTCTTTATTCAAAATTTATCATCCCTTTTATTTTATTTTTTTTGAATTATTAAGATAATTCAAATATAAGTTTATTTGATTAGAAATAAATAAAAATTATATGAATTATTTTCCTTAAAAATTAAGAAGTTTGACATGACCAATTGCCTAAGTTTGGTGAAATCAAAACAAAAAATTTATAGTTGATTTTATAATGGAAGTTAGTGTAGCAACAACAAAACTAAAGCTAAGATAAATTTGATACTTGAGATGTACTTATCAAAAAAAAATTGTAAAAATTTATAATTATATTTTTTAAATATTAAAGGAATTTTAAAAAATAAGTTAGAAATAAATAATGTAAAGAAAATGGAATAATTAATTATAGTATTTAGAGGTACATCAAAATTTCAATAGAAATCAATTATAGTATTTTTAATGTTTTAGACTTGTTTTAAGACCAATATAAGAATTTTATAACAATTAATATTCATCAGTCATAAATTAAAATTTTAATATCATTTTTTTTATAAATCTCTATGTATTATATTTAGTTTAATGAATAAATATGTGCATATATATATATATATATATATATATATATATCTGTAGTAGTTATTATTATTATTTTAAAAATTATAAGTATTAGATTTTGAATAATATTTTGTCGTAATTTTATTAAACTTATTTTCTTCTTTTATCACTTTATTCTTTTCAAGAGTGTAATTTTTAATAATTTTCTATGATTTTTAATATTTTATTTATAAAAAATATTATAAATTTCATCTAGCATAATTATACTAACTTAGTTCAAGCATAAAGTATTTTTTTATTTTTTATATGACTTTTATATATTTTTTAATATAATATCTTTAATAAATAAATAAATATAATTCGTTAATTTATTTTTAAAATATTTATTACTTATAATTTATTATAATTTATCAATTCAAACTTACTATAAATTTTTATAAAATTATTAAATTATACATGCATAGAAAAGTTAATATACAATAGAGATTTTGTTAAGATTAAATCAAACATGTATAAAATTACGGTTTTATTTACCTAAGCACTAGAGCCACTAAATCAAAATATTGTGTAGATGATATCGTAGTTATTTATTTGATTGTGCATACACTATATCATAGAATCAATGCTTTTAATATTTTCTCAAAACTTCAACTTGGACAATGTAAAATAACATTAAAGCCCACCACATTCTTATTAAAAGTACTTGATATACGTATTAGAATCTAAACTTCAACCTAAATTTTAAACAATCAAAGAATCAAAAATTAATACAAATTGAATCACATTTTAATAAATTCTCAATCATTAAGTATAATTCATGCTCTATAAGTTTAAGTATAAATTAAAATTTCTATTTTTTATAAATTTTATCAATACATCTACTACATTCTAAAATATATTAATATTTGCTAAACAAACTTTACTATTAATAATGGCATTATAAATTTAATAAATTTCTAATACCTATATATTTTATTCTAAAATAATATAATTAATTCTATATTAAATATATAAGGCTTTGACTATCATAGTATAATTAAATCTAATTTTTAAATCAAAATAAGTTCATTAATAAATCTAATTAATCATATCACTTGCTTACTTTCATTTTGTAATAGCCATTTATTATATTTAATTTGTAGCTAGTAGTGTAGTATAATATACAATAAACTTTTAGCTTACAAGCCGACAAACCATCATAAAGACATGACATATAATGGATCATTGTTTGTATAAATTTCCAAGAAAAAAAAACATCAATAAATCTTGTGATTTTTTTTTGTATTAAAAAATATTTAAAATTTTATAGTTATATTCAAATAATAAATTTTGTCTTCATTGAATCAAGAATTTAAAGAATGATTATTAATTTTATTATCTTATCAATAAACATTAATATGATCGTAATATGTATCAATTTATTATTATCAAAGTCTATATTTTTTACTATTAATATTAAATATTATGAAAATTAAAAGAATTTTTTGTCTTTAGAATCGTCAAATTCAAAAAATTTACAAAATTACACCAAAAAAAATGTAATCTTAATATCCAAAATCTGGATTGTGATACTTCTTTAAAATAAAACCTTGTATTTAGACTATGACACTTTGGGCATAAATTGGTTTGCACTCCAATCAATTAATAATTCAACTAAATTTTGTTGCAAGAAGAAGAGACTAATTAACTACCTTCAAGTGTTATATGATGATTGTATTCAAATTGTATCTTACTTAATTTTAATAAATAATACAAAAGATCAAACTTAAATAAAAAAATAGAAATTTTATAGTGCATAAGTAGTCCAAAAAAACTTCTAGACTCAATAAAATAAAAATAATAATCAAATTAAGGTTTTTTTAAAATAATCTTGTTGTATATCTATATTATTTTTAATTAATCACCATAGCTAGTTGTACTTTTTTTGGTGGCTACATATTATTCAATTACAATCCAATCTAATCTTAAAATTTGATTATTAGATGTGTTGGATATTTTTTATTTGCCTTAGACTTTCTAAATAAATTGCTTGAACCATAATCAAAGGTTAATTAGATGACTTCTTCATAGAGAGGTTACATATTTTTGTCATATTTTTGTCATGCTTTGGATTTTCTAGTTGGGCCTTTCAACTATCTAAACCATATTAATTTGAACCTATTGCCAAGTATCAAGGTCATAAACCTCAAAGAAAAAAAATCTCATTATACTCATATGTAACTCGAAAAGAATAGAAATCACTCAAACATGGTAATATATTGAACTAGAATATCTATTGCCAAAGACAAGAAGATCATAAAATCTTGAATTAAGACTAAAGACTACAAAGACGTTGAGAAGAGTGAAGAAGTCTTTACTCTTACATCCACATATATTATCTAATTGAGAGCCACATGGCAATGTCCTATAGGACCTCCAACACATGTTTATTTGGCAAG
Organism: Physcomitrium patens; assembly: GCF_059467195.1. NCBI lineage: Eukaryota > Viridiplantae > Streptophyta > Bryopsida > Funariales > Funariaceae > Physcomitrium > Physcomitrium patens. The sequence continues at coordinate 8,907,146 of NC_143427.1, read as the reverse complement.
ATACTTGTTTTAACTTGCATGTTTATTTGGCAAGACACTTGTTTTAACTTTTCTATATGTGGGCCATGTTATTAGCTTATACTACAAACTATCCACACATATAACTTATAGCCAACTTGTTGGCCAAGTTTCAAATCTACCAATCAATTATAAATATGTATAAAGTCAAATACACATTTATGAAGCTTTTAAGAAACTTTACTAAAAGATAATATTAAATCTATTTATATTTACATACTCCCTAAGACTTCTAATTTAGGTAAATATGTATGTATGACATTATATTTACCAAGCTAATTAATATCTATTATATTTTTTATATAAACTCTAAAAATATTCCTAATAATACTCAAATATTTTATATTTTATTCTTTATTTAATTTTATCTTTATTTTTTAGTATTATATTTATAAATAACTATTATAATATTAATAATATATAATAAAAATATTACATAATTATATAAGTTTATTCTATTTTTTTTAAGTATACATATATATTATTTATTCATCATAGATACATTAAAAGGCTTAAAATATTGTATCTATTGTTTAAAAATAAGTGTGTAGTAGTTTTTTTACTTTATATAGTTTTTCTTTCTATATCATCTTAGGCCATTAATATGATGCATGAAAATTTTTTTTTCTAAGTTTTTATATAAGTAGTAATGATATCCAACTATGACAAATTATTGTCAATAACATGTGAAAAGAAGTAGTTTTAAGTGGACAAAAGAAGATTTTCTTAAAGTTGATATATAATTTTGAGTACATTTTTTTTCCTACCAATAAAGCCTTATGTCTTGTTTCACATGTTTCAAGAAATTTTAATTTTAATTTATTTATTAAAAATTTTAAATTATTTTTTCAAATAATTGAGATATATTTTGATGAATTTTATAATAAGTCTCAATATCCTCATATATTGTTTTATTTTTTATATAATAGTTTTTGTTGGATGGTCTTTTAAAAAATAAAAATTATACCATTATTATAATGAAAGAAAATGCTACTACATCTACATGGCTAAATTTTGTTAAAATTTATTTTTAATTTTTAAAACATATAAAATTTTAAATTGTAACTGACTTCATCATTGAACATTATAAAAGTTGTATGATTTGAGATCTTCTCAAATCCATGCAAAGATGTAGAGACTTTAACTTCTATTTTATGTATATTTAATATATAATAATATTAAAAAATAAAATATAAATTATAAACTTCTAAAATAAAAACAAAATAGCAAAGTTTATACCTCTATGCATAATACTTATATTCTATTAATATTTTAATAAATAAAAAATAATAATAATAAAAAAGAATGTATCTTATAAAGATGCATATCTTAGGATAACATTTATATTTTCGTATTTTCTTCTGAAAATAAAAATATATTTTATGCTTAAATATTCTAAGCTTTAAATTATGTACAAATTTGCAAATCTGTAACTCTTCATGTTTCCTCAGACAACTTTGATTAATAAAAGAAGATTATTCTAAATACTAATAACATTAAAATCTTTAATTTAAATTTTTTTCCCCTAATCTACTATTGTACAAAATACTTTCTAATTTTTATCCTTTTACATTATTTAAATAGTTTTTAGAATATATCTATATATATATATATATATATATATACTGGGCTTTAACTTGTGATATTAATAGAACATATTCTTATAAATTTGAATGTATAGATTTCAGTATATATTGAATAGAATAAAATTTAATATTAAAATTTAATTTGTGGTATTTATTAGATATAATTTTTTTTATAGATATGTATTTTACAAGAATTTGTTTTCTTAACAAGTTGATACTTAGATAGTTCCTTAAGTCTTAATTTGTTTGTGTGATTCAAACTGAATTTTACAATTGTGTAAGATCTACTAAATTTTCTTTTTGGATATATACGACCATTTACAAAGAATCTTGCTAAATATATTTAAGTAATTCTAATCTTTAGTATATACTCTAATAAATAAGTAAATATATATATGTTACGTATAATTAACATATTAGTAAATTTAATATATAAAAATTTCTAATTTTGTTTGTAAGTTGTGTTAAATTCTTATTTTTAACATTTTTTAATATTTATTTTTTCAGAATTATAAAATAATTATTTGCGTTTCTAAGACTAA